>NC_072828.1:27820866-28120866 GCF_027744805.1 Dunckerocampus dactyliophorus
ACCCTACCAGGGACCACCTGTGCATGCAGTGTCCATGTATGGCAGATGAATCAATGAGTGATAGCTTAAAGTTTCTACAGTTTGACACAAGCTGACATTCTAGTCAGGTATCACTAAATTACACCTAAATAACTTTTCACATAAAGTATTGCCCCGCGTCAGATTTCGCACCAACATATAAAAGTGACTGTTGTACAGTAACCCCTCTTTTATTGCGGTTCATTTGTTCCAGGCCCGACCGTGATAAGTGAATTTCTGAGAAGTGGGATTCCTTAGTTATTTATAAACTAAATATTGTCGTAGTTAGCGCATAGAAAACCTGTTTACAACCTTCTAAATACTCATTTTAACATTATTAGAGACATGAAATAACACCCATATAGTCACTTTTACACTGACATTACCCAATATAGTAGATATAATCAGAGAAAATAAGCCATTTAAGACAAATAAAACTTGTCCACGTGTGCGTTGCAAAACATGTTTTCCGGACATCGTGGGTTCAGAGTTGAGTTTCAGCTGGATGATGGCCGCAACAGTTATTATTGTGATTATTATTATTCTTATTATGGTATTATTATTATGTGAGAGATAATTCAAGCCTGCAATAAAACTTGTTTCACCTACTGACACCTATGCTACACCTTACCAGTGTAGAATATCATATCACTATTTGAATGCGCCTTCTTTCTTCATGATCTATATTTGTATTTTAGTACATTTTGTCATTTTTATGCTTGAAAATGCTTCATTTTGGCAAGAAATACTTAAAATTTCTTAAATGTGAATACTTTTTTTTTCTAATAGACTGTATTCAACCACAAAACAACATGATTTATTAAGTCATTCAATTCTAGCCATTTTTCAAAACACACCCCTCCAGTAGCGGCCGTTTTAGATGATTTTGACTGATCTTTCAAGACACAATGAATATTGTGTTCTATGGCTATATGAACATGGACCCTACCAAAAGAAAGATTACACTCCCAATTTGTTTCTACTTTCCGTTCTTTAGTGATCAGCAGTAAAACAGAGGTAAGGTCCAGGAAAATATCAAAGAGAGAAAAACAACTTTTTGGGAAAAGGTACATTTCAAGCATAACTTTTACTTTCGAAACAAATATATATATTTTTTTTATATCTAAACAACTTTACCACAACATAAACAACACAAAAAAGGGTTGTTTTACATCAAAAATCACAATTTATTTACAAATATAACAACGAACTATTTACAATTGTCACATTTGGAACTAAATTGTGCACATGCACGTGCACGCATGCGTGCGAGCATGTGCGTGCATGTGCATACGTTTAAATTTCCCTACAATGCGTAACCTTCTGCGCGCTACACTCCTCCACGCTCTTCCGCGTCCTCCTTGCTGTCGAGTGTGTTTTTACATGTACAGTAAATGATCCCTGCCGAGCGCGTATCAAATGCACTTCTGCCACCTTGTGGTCGTTTTTATGACTTGAAACTGCTCTAAAAGTGACATCCATTAGTGCGCAGTTGTGTCATCACCTCTTTTTGCCAATGTATAAATACGTCTTTGGTATTGAATGAGTTCATTAATATATATTTGAAAGATCGTGACAGAGTGAAGCTGCCAAATTCGAACCGCAATGTGGCGAGAGAAGCCTGTAATTATTAGATTCAGCTCCAGAAACCTCCCCTTCTCTCTTCAATTGCCATTATTCCCTTTTTTGCCCTAAATATGCCTCATGAACTTATTAAATGCATTTAAAGTATAAAATGTACATACAATGTGTACTCACCACTAATGAATGATAATGTAAGATGATCCATGAACAGATGTAATCGCAGTCACGGTGAAGTCTTTAGCCTGGTCGACAGGCTAGCAGGCTCGGGAAGGTAATTCAAGCCGTGCCTACATAGTCCACACTGCTTGCCTGTTGTTGTAATTCCAGTACCGATTTTACAATAATGTATTAAACTGTGTTCGCTTCTGTTTTGGGGCTGGCTTGACCATCGAAGCTAGTGCCAGTTCTTCACAGCACATCACTATGGTGCGTTCAAGAACCGCCAAAAAATGTGCAACATTTTTGGATCGGTCTTTGATATTTTGGAGAACCTGTTGAATACTTGAATACTACTGTTGAATACTACTGTATTTTTTCCCCAAATGCTCTGACCATTTTTCGTGGAGTTATATGCACAAATGCCGAAAATGGTCCTATCTTGCAATGTTAAAGAATCCTTTAAAAAATTCCTGGATCCAGACAGTGAGCCGGTTCAAACCTTGATGAAGCATAAAGTCATAAACATGTAAAAATTGTGGGATTTTATAACAGTGGTGCACGTATGCCGTACATTTATCGGTATTATCACGCATTCATAAATTATTAGCGACTTATGGTGAATGGGGTGTGTTTTCCGTGGCCTTTTTTGGAGAAAAAATTAAACTAAATTTTTAAAAAATTCACGACTGTATATATTACTTATTATGGAGAAAAAAATGTAAATACTGTTGTCAAAGGACAATCTGCTGCTAGTTCCAAAATTGATAAAAGACGAGACTAGTTCTTTGAGAATAATGGGAGGTACCTGAATGGACGGCTTCGAGAGAAGGGTGATCCCCGTGAGGGACAGAGAGGATGAAGGGCAGAGTCACATGCCTAGAAACACAATGCTATTTGAATCAGGTGATAAGCATGTGGAGGACTTGTTTAGGAGGCAAGAGCAGATAATCACAGCAAGTCAATGTAATATAAATGTGCATCTTAGCAGAAATACATACAGTACCTATAATGGACACAAAACATTTTATCAGTGCAATCACAAACCATATTTTCCAGACAACTGTACAAACAAAACATATTGGAAAAAATTTGCTTTGATTTTGAAGGTCCTTCAGTATGTGACCCAAGCCTCAAACCATAAAGCAATATTGACCAACACGTAAGCTGACTGAAAACGATGATTTGCCACGTTCTGCTTCACAGATGACTAGCTTGTGCTATTCGGGCATATTATTATGATTTGTTGGAATTATGACCAATGCATACGTATGGGCGGCTGCAACACTGCAAGGGAAATAACTCAAGAGACGAAATGTTGAGCACAAAGCTGCAAAAAGCCAATGACAAACGACGACAAGCCGACTAGAAAGCACTGACAGAGCATGCAGGAGCAATATGAAACAACGGCTGTGGGTTCATACACGATTGCAAAATGCATCACGGCTTTTCATCGGCTGTACTGTAGATGCGCTTGCGCTCAAAAACCAAAGGTGAATGATGACCACCAGCTTTCAAAGAAAGGGGTCCTTACTCCTCTTTGTGTTCCGTGGCTTGTCTCTATTAAGACAGGAAATCAGTTGAGCTGAAATGAACTGCGAAGCTATAACGGTCCTCTTTTTGAAGCCCTCTGATGGAGCAATGTTATTATGCAAAGAAAAATATTTGGCATTGATTGACAGAATGGGCTTTTTCCCATTGTGTCTCATTATCTTCCCCTGCCAGTATAATAGTCAACATTCAGTGGGTTTTCCAATTAATTTTGTTTGTGTGTGTGTGTGTTTATTTAATCATAATGTCTAACACAACACCCCTTTTTGGTTTGGTTTGGTTTGGTTTGGTTTGGTTTAGTTGATTTGAACATGAAGGTTACAATGGAATACATCTCATGAATCATTTTTTTTCACAGTTCCACATGTCCAAAAGGAGTAGGAAGAAGCAAAGCTTATTTAATCCTACCCCTCATCTATTCTACATCTAGTACAGTACATGTAGTTAGTTCACTTCCTGCATTCCATGTCATGTTTTCTGTGATAGTCAGAATAATACATAATCCATATCGGTAAGTCCCCCCCGAAAAAAATTATATATATATATACATATACATATATACATATACATTTACATTATTAATAATGATAATAATAATAATAATAATAATAAATGTTTAAAATAAATATGAATAAAGAACAAAACTTTTTTTTTAAACAAAACAAAAAAAAATAGCAAACCTGACAGAACATCATTGTGATGATCAAGACTCTTCTGCCTTGTATTTAGCAAACACCAACTGCTTGTATTGTTTTTTGAATTTGCTCATCTCTGTACATTGTTTTAGTTCTTTACTCAATCCGTTCCATAGTTTAATTCCACACGGAAATGCTGTGGGTTTTCAGCGTTGTTCTCGCATATAAATGTTTTTAAGTTTAATATTCCTCTAAGATCATATTTCTCCTCTCTGATTGAGAAATACTAAATAATGAGGTTTTTGGGTAACGAGTTGTTATTAACTTTATGCATTATTCTAGCGGTTTGTAACTGTACTAAATCTGCAAATTTTAATATCTGCGATTTTAAAAATAGAGGGTTTGTATGTTCTCTATACTTGGCATTATGAATTATCCTCACCCATCTTTTTTGCAGTACAGTGAGTGAGTGAAGATTACTTTTGTAATTATTTCCCATATCTCCACACAATACATTAAATATGCTAATACTAAGGAACAGTACAGAGTGTGGAGTGATTTTTGATCAAGAACATATTTTGCTTTATTCAATATAGATATTTCTCACCACCTTTTGTTGTATATTTTTAATATGAGATTTCCAACTCATTTTTTCATCTATTATAACCCACAGGAATTTATATCCTTCCACTTTTTCAATATCCACTCCATTCATTTGTATTTGCTCGTACATCTCCCTTCTGCTATTTCCAAATAGCATTATTTTAGTTTTACTTATGTTCAGGGATAATCTGTTCCTGTCAAACCATGACTTTAATATGACCTTTTCATCCTTGACCTTTTTAATGAGTTCTTGTGTACTTTCTCCAGAACAGAAAGCGGTGGTATCATCCGCGAATGAGACCAATTTTAAGTCGTTTGTTACTTTACAAATGTTAATGTACAAATTAAACAGTTTTGGTCCCAGTATGGACCCCTGGGGTACTCCACACGTGGTGTATAAACTCCCAGATGTGTATTCTCCTAGCTTTACAAATTGTTTCCTCTTTGCTATGTAGCTTTTAACCCAATTAAAAGCTAATCCTCTAATTCCATACCTTTCTAATGTTCAAATTAAGATTTTGTGATTAATTGTATCGAAGGCTTTTGTCAGATCCATGAATACAGCTGCTGCGCATCTTCTGTTGTCCATAGCAGTAATGATATCCTCCGTGATTTCGATCAGTGCCATAGAAGTTGAAATGTTGGTTATGTATCCATATTGACTTTTCAAATGCTTATCAAAAGTTCTCCTATAATCGTTGTTGTGGAAGCTGCAACAAAAGATCAATCAATACCAAAGACGTATTCATACGTTTTTTTTTTAAACCCGAACACTTGCTCCCAAAGACGTATTTATACATCTTTTACGTTTTTTACGAGAGGCAAAAAGAGGTGCACACGTATTTGAGCTGTCACAAAAGTTTAAACACCGGGTTCTCTACTTACGAACATCCGACTAGCGAACATTCGGAGATACGAACGCAAGCTGACTGGTCTATATTTTCATGTGTTGTATTTTGTCGAAAATTGCGATATTTTGTCATTTTAATTTGTTCGAAAATGGCACTCTACAGTGCTACCGTATCATCCACGAGGAGAAGAAAAGGAAGACCATACAAACTTCCATTGAAAGCTTCTTCAAACGTAGATCTGCTACTCCTGCACCGTCATCATCAAGTGACTCGCCACCAATGTTTACACCTTCGTCTGCACCTTCGTCGCCAATTCCTTCCACCTAAGCAGTTTCCCCTGAACTACCTCTTTTAGAACGACGACGAGGGTTTGTCCTTTTTCAATAACTCCTACTCCACCACGACCGCCAACTACGTATGCTCGACCACTCCTCTTTAAAGGTAAATAACATTTATCATTACGTACTACTGCATCCAAACTCATATTTACATACATACACATATACTGTATATATGTATAAATGTACATGTAGTACCTATATCATTGGTAAATTACCTTTTCCCCGACTTAAGAAGAAATCGACTTAAGAACGGTCGTCTGGAACCAATTGTGTTCATAAGTTGGGAACCTAGTGTATACCCGTAGAGCATAATGTTCAGTGGGCCTTGAAAGATCAGTAAAAATCGTCTAAAATTGCCGATACTGGAAGGGTTGTCTTTTGAAAAATGGCTGGGATTGAATGAGTTCATTATTTCTCAGGGATTCACTGTTTTCTTTTGTGTGTTTCTTTGAAAATGCCTTGCTTAAAGGACATTCCGACAATGATTTACTATATACAAAGTGTACCTTCAAGCCAGCATCACATCATTAGTATCAACGTTGGCCTTGAGCAAAGCACAGTAGAGCTTTTCAGTGTTCACACCACATGTAGGACGAAGAGGTCAGCCTATTGGAAGTGTGACTGTCTGCTCACTTATTGAATCCATCTGCAATAATTGACGTACGCGCTACGACAAATATAGCCCGTGACAATTAGGTTGTCAGTCGTGGTCCACATTAACGTGAGACAATGTGCTGCACCTGAATCGAAGGGATAGCTATTAATTATGTTCTCGGGACAATTTTGTAAAATAGCAAATGAAGTAATTTAGGAGTGACTCATGATGTTATGATGTGTTGCGTTCAAAGCCCAAGGGCGGTAATCGCTTTTAATTTGAATGCACTTTTCAGTGCACCGTGTGGAGTACGACTCTGCAGGACTTTGCAGTTTTTGACGGGAACAGTGACGTTCATGTTGCTGGAAAGCCTCGGTGGGCGGTGCCTTTGGGAGCTAGGCCTTCAGCGGGGACTCAACAAACCAGAATTTTTCTCCAGTGCTAGTATTGGTCAAGAAATCCTAATAATAATAAATATTACGGTACGTTTCCATTCCACCTGACTGGGATTGGAACCCCAGTGCCCTGTGCCATCTGCCGACCCTAACGCAATACACAACTGCCAAGTCGCTACAATACCGTTATTAACTCTTTCAATCCCAGACGTTTTTTCAAAAGACAAGCGGCCATTTTAGACGATTTTGACTGATCTTTAAAGGCAAACAGAATATTGTGTTCTATATAATAATAATATATCTAATCAGCAGTAGAAGTTTCAGGAAATAGAAAAGGGAGAAAAACAGCTTTTTGTGAAAAGATACATTACAAACATCACTTTCACTCAAATATCTCAAATATCAACAACTATACCAACATAAACAACACAAAAAAGGGCTTTTTACATCAAAACAACTAATTATTTACAAATATAACACCATCAATTATTTATAATTTTCACATTTGGAAATAACCAACCATAACACATGCGTATGTGTTAAAATTTCCCTACAACGCGTAACCTTCTGCACGCTACACTCCTCCACGCTCTTCCACTTCCTCCTTGCTGTCGAGTGTGTTTTTACATGCAAACAATCCATGCCGAGCTCTGATCAAATGCTCTTCTGCCACCTTGTGGCTGTTTTTATGGCTTAAAACTGCTTTAAAAGTGATCTACAGTATTAGGGTGCAGTTGCGTCATCACCTCTTTCTGCCTTTTGCGCAAAAAACATAATAGACGTATAAATACATCTTTGTGATCGGGCGTTCAGGTTTATAAAAATGTATAAATACGTCTTTGGTATTGAATGAGTTAAAAACGGAAGACACCGAGTTCACCCCTTATCTTCAAATACATCGTGACCAATACGCCTTAGCATAAGTAACTTCCACCGGTGATCGGCATAAAGGAAAAGGCTCTGACAACTCCAAACCTTTGCACTACAACATCATCTGGAGCAGTTCAGAATCAATACGTATCTAACAACATGACAAAAACATTACACTTTTAAATAATATATTTACACTCACTCACCATAGATGGCAATATCTCCTCCTCAGTCAGCCATTGTGGGCGTATCTTGGCTTGTTGAGCAGTTTTGCTCTGATCAACCAATCAGTATTGGAGATGGAAAAATGCTGGTGTTAGTGTAGGTCATCTAGCTGGCCCTGTGAAGTGGACTTAAAATCTGATTGGTTACAGAAACAGCCCCATTTCTAATAGTGTTTAAGTGACATGGGCCAGAACTACTGTTCCCGAAGGCCCAGGGCAGATTACATTGGCATGGCAACACAAAAGCTGAAGTCTGATTGGACAAAAAAAAAAAAAAAACGAACAATACACCGACACCTACTACAAGTAATGCAGCCAAGAGACCCGCTATGACATGGCGATAATAGACTGAGCAATAAAGAGAAGGCTTTGCTGGCCCTGACCGCACACCACTGCTGTAAAGCCACTTTGAATGGAAGACATTGCTAATAAGCTCTCCATGCAGTGTCCCGTATCATATTTTAATACATTCTGTCGTTCATATATGGATGCCCTTTCCCAATGCCAAAACAGTAGATGATAATATTCCTTGAATATTACTTTAAAATCAACTGTGGCACTTTCTCACCTGATTAAATGATGATTTATTTGAATAGCCACAGATAAAAATGAAATTGAAATGCCAGTTAAAATGAAAGAAATATATACATATATTACACTGTACCGTGAATTAAATTTGAGCACACATTCTCCTTTTGAAAGAAGAACATTCTAGAACATTCTAAAAATATAATTTAACAAGAAAACAGAGACATAAAAAATGGTAAAATCAGAACAAGTCAAAATATTAAGAAAAAAAAGGTGTTATCTAAAGAGAAAAACTCTTAATGTTACTCAAATAACATAATATTATGACAAATAACGTCAGTTTAGTTGCATAAAGCTGAAACATTAAAGAAAAAACACATTATTATGTTAAAAATCACAATATTATGAGAAACAAACAAAACAACAATAATAATTTTTGGGAACTCTGGTTGCGGAAAATGGTACAACGTTACCAGAAAAAAGTCCAAATATTATGGGAATAAAGCCATAATTATGAGGAGAAAATGAACAAGAAAAAAGTTCAAAGAGATGGAACATCTTTTAAAAACAGCTGTAATTTTACAAGAGTAAAGTCAAAATATAAAAAAAAAAAAAGTCGTACACAAAACAACTCACAAAGTTGACATTTTTGGGAAATCTGGTTGCGGAAAATGTTGCCAGAATAAAGGCAAAATATTATGGGAATAAAGTCAAAATTATGAGGAAATTAAGAAGAAAAATGTTTAAATAGTTGGAAAATTAAAAACTACAACAACAGCAGCACCGGAAAAACAGCTGTAATTTTACAAGAATAAAGTCAAAATATGAAAAGATGGCCAGTGGTGCTGCTAGAACGATTGACACACAGTTTAACTCGCATAACGATTGCGTGAAGAGTGCATAAAAACCCTCAGACTTTGTCTTTAAACAGAAGCACCAGCCACAGCACTGCAGAGGAATACACGGATATGTCCGATTACGGGTGAAAGAAGATCAAGTAAAGTAAATACTGTACTGACAAAAACAAAACCAAAAACAGCAGATGCAAACGTGACCAGTCATCTCAAGAGACCCCTTTCGGTTTCTAGTCCTATTCTACGTGTCCTCAGAGACGTGTGAGTTGGCGCAAGCAAAAGCCCTCTTGAAAAATATTACACAAAGTGTGAAGATGCTTTCGTGGCATTCGGGGCTCTTCTGCAAGAGCAGGAGGCAGATGGCGATTTGATCTCATTCAATCAGTCTGCTCTTCGCTGTCACAATTGAGATCAGGTTTCATTAGGAGAAACAGCAGGGACAGATTCTTTAATGGAGCATTTCATTGGGGGACAGGGATCGATATGGGGCCAGTTGCTGGGGGAAGTGTCAAGAATGTGGCCACCAGCTCAATTCCCAGGACACACGCCCAACGCATTCACAGCTGAAGTGCCCTTGAGCAAATTACGTGACTTCGACAACTGTTCCCCTGGTGCTGACACTAATACTGTACGTGCTGTCGATTAAATTATATTTAAGTTGTTTGAGAAATGCGAGTCCGTTTCCGGAGCGATCAAAGCGCCCTCAAGCAAGACAACGAAGCTTTTAAAATGATACACAAAATGTTCCAGAATGTTTATCGTCCATCCGTCTTCTATGCTGCTTATCCTCACTTGTGTCGCGGGTACCCTGGACTGGTCGCTAGCCAATGGCAGGGCACACGTCGAACAACAACCATTCACACTCACATTCATACCTATGGACAATTTTGAGTCTCCAAAAAATGTCATTTTTGATAGTTTAATTAGGATGTTTTTGTTCTTAGGAACAAAAATACCATTCTTTTGGGTAGATTAGCCTTTTTAGGCTAATAAAAGGAACAGTGATGAGAATTAGAAAATGTTTCATAAAGGAATGTTATCTGGAAAATTCCACGTATATCCTCTATGACTGATTTGCACTGTTCCTGTTACAGTGACAATAAAGTTCCATTCTATTTAACACAGAACTAAACCTGTGATCGTGGTGAAAGCTGCTATGAAAACCACAGGCATGCGTGAAATTCCGTCTTTACAATACATTTAACGAGTGATCTGTAGCACATTTGGCCTGTAGAATTATGAATGCCACTTCTCACAGCCTGTTTTCTGAGGTTGAACGACAAAAAAGTCAGTCGCGAGGATTTATTTTAAGAGCAATATTGTGTATCGGTGGGCATTGTATGTTGTTTTATTGTGTAGCATTCCTAACACTGTTGCAAGTATGTTTTATGTGACTTGTATTTATGATTGTGTATTTATTATGGTTGCAGCCGTGTTGGACTTTAGGGTATTAGGAGGGCCGCATCAAAAAAAAAAAAAAAAAAAAGGTTGGAGATTTCGAGAATAAACTCATTAATTTACAGGAAATAACTGGTAATATTACAAGAAAAAATCCGTAATATCACGAGAATAAAGTCGTAAAATTATGAGAAAAAAGTGGTACGACTGCGTGTCACCGTGTCATACGTGAAAATAAACCATGGCTATATGTTCTCTTGGTCCGGCGACTAACTTCAGGCAAGCTTTTATTTACAACGTGGCAGCAAAACAGAGCAGTTGAGCAACAGATTAGCATGTCTAGCCCTTCTCCCGCATGGGGGGCACACACCTCCGCCTTCCTTACCCCGCCCCCTCCGCATGCCCAGGGCCAAAGGTCACATAAGTTCCCCCTTTTCATAGCTGTCTCAGGCAATGCCTGTAACATAAATTTTTTCTGTTAGTTTTTTATGTAAGTTTATTCTCGTAATATTACGAGGTTTTTTCTTGTATATATATAAGACTTTATTCTGGTAAATTTACGTCTCAGCTTTTTTTTCCCTCAATGTGGCCCTAATACTCTGTCGTAACATTTCCTTTTGGGACAATAAAGTTTATTTTGATTCTATTCATTGAACACTGCCACAAAACTCGTAATAATACAAGAGTAAAGTCATATATTTACGACTTTATTCTCATAAATCTAGAACTTTATTCTTGTAATATTACGAGTTTTTTTCTTGTAAATTTAAGACTTTATTCTGGTAAATTTACGACTTTATTCTCAAAATTCTCAATGTGGCCCTGATACTCTGTCGTAACATTTCGCTCTGGGACAATAAAGTTCATTTTGATTCTATTCCTTCAAAACTGGCAAGCGACTTGTAATATTACAAGAATAAAGTTATACATTTACATTATTACGAGTTTTTTCTCGTAAATTTAAGACTTTATTCTCGGAATATTACACGTTTTTTTCTTGTAAATTGATGACTTCTCAAAATCTCAGATGATTTTTTTTTCTCGAAATATTACGAGTTTTTTTTCTTGTAAATTTTCGGCTTTATTCGCAAAATCTCAAAGTATTTTTTTTCCTCAATGTGGCCCTCATACTCTGTCGTAACATTTCGCTCTGGGACAATAACGTTTATTTTGATTGTATTCATTCAAAACTGGCAAGCGACTTGTAATATTACAAGAATAAAGTCATACATCATTATTACAAGTTTTTTTCTCGTAAATTTAAGACTTTATTTTTTTAAGTATCAGTTTTTTTCTCGTAAATTGATGACTTCTCAAAATCTCAGATGACTTTTTTTTCTCAATGTTGCCCTAATACATTTCCTAACATTTTGCTTTGGGACAATCAAGTTGATTTTGATTCTATTCATTCAACACTGCCAAAATTGCTTGAAAATTACAATTAAAAAAGTGAAAATGACACAGTGTGCCAGGGATGATAGGGTTCAGCACGTCATTTGTATTTGCACATGAATGTAATGGAGATGAATCTTATTCTTCCCAGGTAGCGAGCCAGACTCCTTGAACAAGATGCCGCCGTACAACTGCTCGTCTGATCTAACCAATCTGACTCCTGACACCAATGGCAGCCGTATCCACATGGAGGACACGTGTGTGACAACGGACACCTTCCTGGATAAGTACTTGGGCCCCCGTCGCTCCCCTGTGCTGCTTCCCGTCTTCATCATTTACCTGATCATCTTTTTGGTAGGCGTGTTGGGCAATGCACTGACTTGCACCGTCATTGCACGCAACAAAGTGATGTGGACGCCGACAAACTACTACCTGTTCAGCCTGGCGGTGTCGGACCTGCTGGTGCTGCTGCTCGGCATGCCGCTGGAGCTGTACGAGCTGTGGCAGAACTACCCCTTCCTCCTAGGGAAGGGCGGCTGCTACTTTAAGACGTTTCTATTCGAGACGGTCTGCTTTGCGTCCATCCTCAATGTGACTGCACTGAGCGTGGAACGCTACATCGCCGTGGTGCACCCGCTCCGTGCCAAGTACGTAGTGACGCGCACCCACGCCAAGAGGGTCATCCTCACAGTGTGGGGTGTGTCAGTGTTGTGTTCTCTCCCCAACACAAGTCTGCATGGGATTTCCTACCTGAGCTGCGACTCCTGCAGCTCGGGTGGACCTCTGAGCGTGGAGATCCCCGACTCGGCCATATGTACGCTGGTGAAGCCACAATGGATCTACAACCTGATTATCCAAGTGACCACCTTGCTATTCTTCATCCTACCCATGCTCACCATCAGTGTCCTGTACACGCTCATTGGGCTGCAGCTAAAACGAGAGAGGATGCACCAGGCGCTGGAAGCGAAGGCGGGCGCCGGTCAGGACAGCTTCTGCAACAACCGCACCCAACAACAAAAGGCACGACGACGGCAGGTCACCAAAATGTTGTGTAAGTACCACCTGATTCCATCAGATCTTCCACTGGAAGTGAATCATCATCTCTGCCCATCACTTTGTTTTGTTCATCAAAATAATTGTTTGATCCGGAGCCATTTTTTCCCCCACTTTTGTTGAAGTTCCGCGATGCGGTCGTCCCTCGCCACGTTACGGTTCAAGTTTTGTGGCTTCACTCGTTCACGGTTTTTGAAAAATGTATTAATTAATAAGTTGTGCTGTGTCATGGTTGTTTTCATGGTTCACGCCCTATTATTAGTCAAGACATACGAATATTCAAGCAAATGTTGCATACTTTTTGACAAAACTATGCATTTTCAAGCATAAAAAGTGAACTAAAATGCAAACACAAGGCATTCAAAAGACGCATTCAAAGACGCTGACGTACAAGCATGCCTCGCAATGTTGCAGTTTGATTATCGCTCCCTCACGGGCTTTCAAAAATTAATTAATAAATGATCATTGTTTTGTCGTTGAATATGGCCTATTATTAATTTTTAAAAAACATACTTGTGCAAATTGTACTTATTCTTGGCCTAAGTTAAGCATTTTCAAGCGTATAAATGTCTAAGTGAACTAAATTACAAACATAAGGCATTGAAACGACGCATTCAAAGACGTTGACATCCAATCGTGCCTCGCAACATTGCAGTTTGATTATCGCTCCCTCGCTGGTTTTCAAAAATCGATTAAATGATCACTGTTTTGTGGTTGAATACAGCCTATTATTAGTACAAATAAGCATATTTATGCAAATTGCGCTTGTTCTTGGTCTAAATTAAGCATTTTCAAGCATAAAAATGGCTGAATTAACTAACTAAATGAACTAAAATACAAACACAAGGCAGAAGAAGCATTGTAATTGTGAATCGAGTACCCCACAAAAAAAAGTCTGAAAAAGATGCTGTCTTACATATTTGCTTCTACCTACGTCAGTGCTTTTCTTCCCGTGACTCACACATACCGGCGACCTGCTAGAAAAAAGAGCTCAAAAGCTGGGGAGGTGAGCAAACAACACATGAAACAACACACATGCGCACATGTCCTGAAAACAACCCAAGTGTCAACATCAGCAGCACAGTTTAGAGCACAACTAAACACCGAACACAACTAAATGCATGCATTTTTAAGCAAGACAAACAATGTTCTTTTTATTAACATTGTTATACTGAAGCTGTCCAATAATAAATAAAATACTTCTCACCATTAATGCGACTTCTGGTGCTGCACGGTTTTGCACCGTACTCCTTGTCTTTCTTTCTTTGCGCCACCTTCTTCGTCAAAAGGGTTGGCTCTGCAAAATTAGTTAGCTGCCTATTTGATTAAAGCAGGGAATTTTACTTTTTGACCTCCCAATGACCCGCGTAGGCTACCGCATTATCCAATAATAATCGAGTTTTGGTGTTTAACCCAGAAAATACTGGACAGCTGGCATGGGCTCTGGCCACCCGCATTACAGTATGGATGGACGGATGAATTAAAATACATAAGAATGTTTTTTATTTTGAACATTATTTTTAACACTGTGGTTTCTGGAATGTGTTACTCTGAATGCCGTTCTAGCTCGCTCTGCATTTTCATGCAAAGCTTATGACGTCCCTTACATCATACGTAGCAATTCATCATTAATGCGGCATTGTGCCTTTGCATGTGAGAGATGAAAGCAAATACAGACGTGATTATCTCCATGGATGCAGAGGCTGACATCTATTGATTTGCAGTCTCTCAGATTTGCGGTCCATGGATGTGAATGATTGATCTTCTGTTTTATCAACATGCATGAAAAGCTTGCATGAAACGGAATAGACTGGACCTTTGGAAAGATTATTAAGAAAAACTCCATCAATGCAGCTAAAGGTTAGAGAAGAACAGAAAATGAGAGCAGGGAGGGACAAATCCCAACAGAAGTGGGAACTTTTGCCAATTTCGATGTGCTGGATATGGAGTGAAACCACCTCACTCTATATATTTATAGTTGCTCATGGTAAATTCATGTAGATTACAAATTAGGAATAATCATTAATATTGAATTTAGTCGGTTGTGTGCAGTTGATTGTTGATTAATCACATCGAAAAAGTAGAAGAGAGAGTGCAGAACTTTGCTGCAACCAACAGAGGCACTGTTTGACGGCTATTCAAAACATTGACAGATATGATTATTATAACAAAATTATACAGTTGTCTCTTGTTTATTGCGGTTAATTGGTTCCAGACCCGACCACGATAAGTGCATTTCCACAAAATACAATTCCTTATCTATAAAGAGAATATTTTTGTAGTTACAGCTTAGAAAACCTGTTTTACGACCTGCTAAATATGGTTTTGAGCATTATTAGAGCCCTCTAGACGTGAAATAACACCCCCATAGTCAGTTTTAAACTTGTATTACCCAATATAGTTGACACAGTCAAAGAAAATAAGACGTCTTCGACATAACATAGACTCACATATTAGCACTGACAGGATACATGGTGGCTATTGTCTCATCAATGTGATGTTCCTGACACCTAGTGGCCAGCGTAGTAGAATAATACTGCAATGGCACAAAGAACACATGTGCAGTGAATGTTCACACAGGAGCTGCTGTCAGCCACAACTCACGCCAGTCACTGGCCCTCTCCACACTGCTACCTGTGCTAACACTCAGCAACTCTATAGTAGCTACCTGACGTCACACAAGTTACTTCCCATGCCTTTTATTTGTATTTGTGTTCATTCGGCCATTTTTATGACTGAAAATGCTTATATTGGGCCAATAACATGTACAATTTGCGTACATATGCATGAGTCTTGACTAATAGGCCGTATTCAACCATGAAACTGTGAACATTTGTTAATTAATTAATTCAATACCAACAACATATTTATACATTTTTTTTCAAAACCTGAAGCCTCGCTCCCAAAGACATATTTATAAGTGTTTTACGTTTTTTGTGGCACAAAAAGGCAAAAAGAGGGGATGACGCAATTGCACAACAAAAGAGATCACAATTCCAGCGGTTATACGCCATAAAAACGGCCACAAGGTGGCATGAGTGCATTTGATAAAAGCTCAGCATGGATCTTTTGCATGTTTTAACAGCTCGACAGCAAGGAGGAAGTACGAGAGCATGGAGGGGTGTAGCATGCAGATGGTTACGCATTGTAGGGAAAATTTTAGTTGTTTAGATATTTCAGCTGTCACAGAAGCAAAAAGGAACTGTGTCAAAGTGAAAGTTATGCTTGAAATGAAAAGCATACATGTATAAAACCAAAAATAGAAGAAGAATATGTACAGTACCATACAATGGAACCTTGGTGGGGAAAAAATCTATGATTCAAAATATTTTTTTAAATGTAATTAAAATAAAAAATAATCACCCAAAAATAATTTTTCCTTTTTTTTTTGCAGTTGTTCTAGTGGTGGTTTTTGGGATCTGCTGGGCCCCGTTTCACACCGACCGCCTGGTGTGGAGTTTCATCAGCGAGTGGACCGACAGCCGCCTGCAAATCTTCCAGTATGTGCACATCCTCTCTGGAGTGTTTTTCTACCTCAGCTCCGCCGTCAACCCAATCCTGTACAACCTCATGTCCACGCGCTTCCGAGAAATGTTCAAGGAGGTCATGTGCCATCGGCCGCACCACATCGTCCCTCGAAAATACTCGCTGAGTGTCACTCGGGTGACGCTTCGCAGTACCATCAACGATGTCCCGCAAAACATTGGACCAAACGTTGCGGAAGGGGAGGCAGAAGGAGAACGGGCAGTGAGAGAGACGGCAATCACATGTTAAGCACATTCTTATGATGTTAAGGATTGCATGACGCTCAGATAGTGTCTCACTTTCAACCACCGCATCCGTTCCCTGTCCTTCGCAATTGGACTGATTCAGCTTCATGTCTGAAAATACGGCAACTACCGCATGAACAAGCACAGGGCGAATTACTGTAACGTATGTCAGGGGTGTGCGAACAACATACTGAAAAATGAAGGGATGCAAGGGCCACTTTGATATATTGGAAAGAAGGAATATGTCAAGAAAAACCTGCATCTCAGCTTTGTGATGTAGGCGACAAATGACTTGCTCGCAAAAATAAAGGGAACACTTGTGTGAAATCAAACTGTCCACTTTGGAAGCAACACAGATTGACAATCAATTTCACATGCTGTTGTGCAAATGGAAATAGACACCACGTGGACAGCACAGCATAATAATAATAATAATAATAATAATAATACATTTGATTTCCATTGATAATTTCTGTGTGATTTAGTTGTCAGCACATACAGTATATGTAAAGAACAAAGTATTTAATAAGAATATTTCATTCATTCAGATCTAGGATGTGTTATTTTAGTGTTCCCTTCATTTTTTCGAGCAGCGTATTTCATCTTTCTTCTTAAATAAGTTTTGTAAATTTTCTTCTCGTATTTTGACTTTATTCCCCCGATATTTTGACGTTTTCACCAAGCCAATTTTCCAACAATTTTTTTTTTTTAATTCTCCTAAAATTGACATTTTCGGACGCTTTTTTCTCTTAATCCTTTGACTTTATTTGCGTACAATTCCAGCTATATTTTCCATCTCTGCCATTTGTTTCCTCATAATTATGACGTTATTTACATATTTTGATTTTATTATCATAACATAAGTTTTTTGCGACCTAATTTTCCCAAAATTGCAACTTTCTTTGTTTTTCATGACATTACAACTTTTAAAAAGTAACGTCTTTGATACAGTCGTCCCTCACTACATCGCAGTTCACCTTTCACGGCCTTGCAGTTTCAGACATATTTTTTTGCAATTTTGCAAAAACCCACGCATTGTGTTCTGCGTCCTGATTGGCTGCAGACCATTGTCAGTCAATCTCCTCCGTGCCGTGTCCCCTGTTGTCTGCGATCGCGAGCAAACAGCTAGCGGTGTGACTCTGAACTTTCTATGTTTGCAAGTTTTCTCACAGTGTCGATGAAACCTTCTGCGCCCAAAAGGCAAAGGTAGATGCTAACTAAACATTGCACAAAAAGTTGGATTTCTGGACATGCCGAAGGAAGACAGAAGTTACGCGGCTAGAGGGCGCCATTACGGAATAAATGACTCTTCGGTTTGTTCCATAAAGTTTGAGGAAAGTAGCATAAGGACGACAGCAGCAATGAGTTTTAACAAGGATGCAATAAACACTAGAGCGGAGCGGCGCCAGGACAAAGAGGCTCGGTCAGAGGAATGTAGTTCCAGGTACTCGCTGGGGTTACACAAGTGAGGAGTTTGGCTTCTCGAAACAATTTGCGTTCAAAAGAGTAGTATATTTGCATCACAAAAATGCCTACTCAAAATAATCAGACCTCACAAATCGCTCTGCGTTATATTTGTCTCCCCCCGTATCCTTGTGCACTGTCGCCTGTCCATTCTTGTGTATGTGACAAAGACGCTCACGTCTTCTTCCGCGACGGAGCGCCACGGCCATCTTGTTTACGTGTGTGTTCCACAGCGAGGTCCGTGGGTTGATCACAGCTTTTGTCTTGACTCAATGGGAAGCAATGGGAACCAAAGGCACTACTTCCCGCTATGAAATCTGCTCCAACGTCTTTAACACTTGGGGTAGAGAAGTGAATGAGGTATCAAATTCTAGTGCAAGTCATGTTTTATCAGATAGAATTAATCACAGACTTGATTTAATTCAACCTGTGAATTCATTCATCGTTAATTCAACCTGAAGTGTTGGTTGCGCTGGATTCAAATAAAATGCGAATGCATTTGCCATTAATTGTTGTTTACTTGTTTGTTTTATATCCATAATTAATTCATACCTGATTCTATTACCAAAAACAACGAGGAGTCTAGTCACCTGGACCGTCACCTGCACGGTCCAGTATCCAGGTATTTATTTCACAATCACACTGGTTGAATTTTTGGCTAAAAACTTACTGAATCGATTTAAAGTTACTGAATCGTTTCGGATCGTATCCTTCTAAATAAACCAATTTCGTCCTTGAATCGTATTGGCAACCACGAATCGTGATACGAATCGAATCGTTATGAAAATGAATCGTTACAGCCCTAGTCCTTGTGTTTGAGAAAGCTGCTTACAAATTCAAAGTATTATTATTATTATTGTCATGAATAAATGTACACCTTGGTCAAAAGTCAAATGAACATACATCACCCCAGACTTAAAAAAAAAAAAGGGGGGGAGGATTTGCTAAAAACAACAATTCCGGCTGAGAATTACAGTGCATCATTAAAAAGTCTTAATGCCTTTGCTAGTATTTATGTGCACGTCCACTCTTGTTTGGTCTTCTTGATGTTTAGTGGCGTAATGATCTGTAAACAGGCCCTGGCTAAGAGCTTCGCACATCTTTGCAGGTGCAGTAAGCGTGTAAAAATGTGTGTGCAATGGAAAATCTACGGGTTGTCTAATTCATTGAAAACGGTACGTGAAATCATGTTCAATGGTAGATGGCGCTGTAAGTGACACACCGTCTTGTTCTATGGAGTATTTTGTAAGACCTTCCCATTGACGTAAGTGTGCTGATTCCAGTGGCTTGAATGTAAAGTGAATGAAAACGTACAGTAGCGAAATGTCTTGACTGCTGTGTGCCTTCATGTTGTGGACTCAACTGTTTGCGTAATAAAGTTTTCGATTATGAACAGTTATAAAATGCAGTTGAATTTGTTTTAGTAGAAGCCAACACAAGCAGTTTGACAAATGTGATTTTCGACACTCGTGACGACACTACGCAGTTCGAATACATTGGTAAACTTACAAAAGAGTGTCTTTTAATTCAACTTATTCTCAATGCAAATACATACTAGCCCCCGGGTGTCCAAAGTGCGGTCCGGGGGCCATTTGCAGCCCGCATCTGTTTTGTTATTGGCTCGCTGCACATTCAAAAAGTATAATTTAACAAGAAAACTTAAAAAAAAAAAAAAAACAGCATCAAGTGAAAATTTGAAGAGAAAAAAGTTGTAATTAACGAGAAAAAGTCTTACAAGAACGTGATATCATGATGACGTTTTCAGTAGCATAAAGTTGAAATATTAAAGAAAAAAATATTTTTTTTTAAAGACAAATTATTATGAAAATCACAGAAAACAACAAATAAAGTTGTCATTTTTGGAAAATTAAGTTGTGAAAAAAGTTATGTGACAAAATAAAGTCATATCATACAGTGGTGTGAAATAGTGAAATAGTGTTTGCCCCCATCCTGATTTCTTATTTTCCCCGCCTTTAATAATAAAAAGTTTCATTTAAAAACTGCATTTTGTGTTCAGTTGTGTTGTCATTAACTAATATTTACATTTGTTTGATGATCTGAAACATTTACGTGTGACAAACATGCAAAAAAATAAATAAATCAGGGAGGGGGAAAACACTTTTTCACACCACTGTAGTAGTGTGATGGAAAATGGTATTTTTGTTTACGTGCACATAGATGCCAATTTATTGATTCAGCTGTCGGCCACAATGTATCGGTATTGAAAAACATTGCTTACTGTGTCAAATATTGTTATTCAATTCAAATGTGATGTGAATGAATTGGATGAGCAAATATAATCGGGTCCCACTACTGGCGACTACCTTCAAAAAGTACCTGTAATGATTTAATTCCTACAGTATTACATGTAAAGATTATTTATAGTGCCATATCTATATGCAAAGCAAGTTTTATGTGAAAACACGAAAAACAATTTCAACGTAGTCTTGTCCCTGACATCATTTCTGCCACGACACATAGTTAAACGCAATACAGCACAGAGCGCGAGGTCATTTTGTGTGATAAATCAAGTGCACCATCTCAGACAGATGTGGCTTCCCATTTACATTTCGCCAGCGTTGCAAATGTGCATAGTAACTTTAGTAGTACAAGACATTGGCTGAATTTTAACATTAGATATTTACTTTCCAGTCAGTGTCACAGTGGGTGTATGAAATAGAACATCAATGCAGCTTCGGGTTTCGATACAAGTGAATGAAATCCAATCTGGCGGCGGGACAATGGTAACGGGGCATAAATGATGCATATAAACACACTACTTAGCGGTAACGACAGTGAGGAGGGATGATAATGGAATTAGAATAGAAGAGCGGGTGGACAACAGGTGGTGAGAATTGAAAATCACAAAGACAGACTTTGGGCAGTCACAAGCGTAAGCTGCACAGCAAGCTATGACAAAAAAGGGTAAAGTAACCCTTCTCAAAAGGAGAAATCCTACCTCTGCCACGTAACACATTTAAGGTCGTCAGCCGTTTTTTGTTTTTTTTTTGACAGAAGATGAAAAGCGGCCCTTAAATTTAATATATAAATACCAACAACACAAAAAGCCGATTTGTATTTCATTCACTAATAATATCATTCAAAAAATGTGCATTAACTGCTGACTTGAAACAGTTGATGTTAGGAGTCTCTGGAAACATGGTTGGCGGGAGGGAGTTCCACAACCTGGCTGTTCTTGGGATGTAGGAAGAAAGGTGATACTGGGTGTTGGACTTGGGAATACTGACTACGTAGGGGTGACTACTCGCAAAAAATCGAAGTATGCATGCGCTTGTTCTTTCATTCGGCATATTTGTTCTTGCCAAGAAGTTTACTTCTGAGGGCCGTGTAAAAATTCTTGGATGGGGGCTTCTGAGGAAATGTACTTGCCAGGGCGTTTATTTCTGGAGATTGTGTCGACGTTCACGTGTGATTTTTACCAGGGCATCTCTCACGAACGGTAACTGAAACTCAGGAGTCAACGTAGAGCACAGTGAATTATGCTGAAATTGTAGATTCCACGTACAGTGGTACCTCAGTTAACATCCGCCCCGGTTCACGCGTTTTTCGGTTAACATCCCAAATTTTTGCCTTGGTTTGGGTTTGCCCGCTTGGTTAGCGTGCAATATGGCACGCGTAACAAACGTCGTATTAGTGCTTGGTTTGTTTACATAGCCATCTTGAATCACGCCAGTAGACGAAATCTCACTACAGCAGCCTGGAAGGCACATCCAATACATACGGTATAAGGCTATGAAGTAGCCTAAACCATGGACCCTCGGCGTTCATGACTGCTGTTCGTGCATTTTTTTCACTGAGTGCAATGAACTCTAAATAAGCGGCTATGAGTCCAAAGAAGGTTGCAAGTGACAGTGACATTCCAAAGAGGGTGAAGACCACTACTGAATTCAAGAAAGAGGTCATGATGGTGTCCATGTCGACGATCTCGCCAGGATGTACTGTAAGCCCTCATCAACAGTAAGTACCATCCTGAAGAATAACAACGTAATCAAGTGAGCTAATGTTGCCACATGAGTAACAGTGTTAACAAAACACAGACAACAAACCATGGAAGGTGTTCAGAAGCTGTTGCTCGTGTGTCTCAGCAGTGAGGCTGCTGGATCCAACACAGAAAACGCCTGCAACAAGTGAGTCTGTAGTCAAATTTAAAGCAAGCAGAGGCTGGTTTGGACATTTGTAAAAAAAGAACAGGCATACACAAAGTCAGGCATGGCAAATTTGCAAGTGCAGACTAACCAAGGGTGTCCACTTCAATTGTCGTGCTTGTGGCATTGTTTTTTCAATGTAAAACTGTGCATGTTAAAACGGCTTTAACAGATTATTTGTTTAACATGAGTGCAATAACAGTTAAAACAAAAAAGGCATTTCCCAGCAAGCATAAACTCCTCTCCTTTTAGGGTGTCTGCAATGGATTAATTGGATTTACAATCTTTTCTATGGGAAAACTTGCCTTAGTTACAGTCCGTTTTGGTTTGAGTCGAACCTTCTGGAACGGATTCATGACGCTAACCAAGGCACCACTGTACTATAATTTTGTCTCGAGTGCTCTCCGAGTGCCTGTTAACAGATGTTGGAAGCCCTTCGACCAGTTGGCAATAAAGATTAAGCAATGCAGAAAATCTGGCGTCAACTTGTAGCATCCTCTCTTAGAAACAACAGCTCGTGATTGGCCGCCCCCCAGTGAGGCGATAAGGATTGGAAAATATGGCCCCATCAATGCACAGGCACAACTTAGTTCATCAGATTGATTGATTGTACATGCAAACACACAGCCTGGAGTTCAAGCCATATGGAGGAATACACGCAAAATGATGTGTTAGGTAGGAAGAACATCATGCATAGATTTCTAAGCAAAGAGTGATGATGTGTGACGTTAAAATGTGCTCGTACTAGTCAAACCAGAGTACCCAATGACAAGTGTGACGTGTGTTAGACTATTTACAATAAAAACTGTATTTAGTTCACCCATTTATTTCCCCCCCAACCCATTTTCATTAGGGATTGCGACTGGATTTTGCATATACTGTGACAGAAATGTGATATATTGAAATTCATTTCTCATTTTAGAAGTCATTAACGGCCAGCTTGTGAAATAGCAACTACTCATCTGACTTTCTAATGGAAATCTGGCAGTCTGGAATTTCAGAGTTTATTTATATCTGCTTAAAAGAACATTTGGTCATGTTGACATTTTCTGAGAAAAAGTTGACAGACGCGGAATATTTTATGGTAGTTCCAATTTATACGTGATTCACGTTCTTGACAATGAACGAGATGTTTGTCATGAAGTTGACAAACATCAAGCACTTATTACTATTATTTAAAACAATGGGGGAAATGTGGATGTTTCTTTCAGGAATAGTGACACAGGAACCAAAAATGCAAAAAGTAGTATGTGTAATGAGTTTTGTGGAATTGGAATCATGGCAGTTGTTTTTTTTTTAACTCATTCAATTTGCAGCCATTTTTCAAAAGACAACCTCTTTAGTGCCAGCCATTTTAGACAATTTTGACTAATCTTTCAAGGTCTACAGAATATTGTGTTCTATGGTTATATAAACATGGAACCTACCAAAAGAAAGATTAGACTCTCATCTTTCATCAGAAAAAAAGTTGCTTTCTACCTTTTTCCATTCTTTAGTAATCAGCAGTAGAACATATGTACGTTTCAGGAAAATATCAGTTCCTGACTAAAACAGGGGAAAAAACAGCTTTTTATGAAAAGATGCATTTCAAGCATAACATTTACTTTGACACAAATATTTTTTTCCTTTTGTGACAGCTCGTTTTTATGGCTTGAAATTGCTCTGAAGTGAAGTGCATTAGCGGAGAGTTGCGTCATCACCTCTTTTTGCCTCTCGCGCAAAAAAACGTAAAAGATGTATAAATACGTTGAGCATTTTTCCAACAAAAATGAGACAGATCTGTGTCTTAGAAAAACATAGAGAACAATAGGAAATACTTGATGCATTTGCGCATTAATTCATGAGGAGCAACAGTTTAAGTAATATGGGGGCACAACATCATAGGAGGGCTGCACGGTGACCTAGTGTTTAGCATGTAGGCCACACAGTCAGGACATTAGGAAGATCTGGGTTCGTATCTCTGTTGGGTATCTCTGTGTTTGCATGTTCTCCCCGTCTGTGCGTGTTTTTCTTTCCATGTTTAAAACATGCATGTTAGGCTAATTGGCGACTCTAAATTGTCCATAGGTATGGCTGTGAGAGTGAATGGTTGTTGGTCTATATGTGCCCTGCGATAGCGGCATAGAAGATGGACGGATGGATGAACTTCAGAGGAATCACAACTTACAGAGACAGTTTGCTCAACTAATACCGACGGCAAAATGCTGCCGTGCACTTGAACTCAAGTGGTTTGCTTGCGACACAGCTGCAGTACCAAAAATAGCGTCTAAAGACCCCATTATCATGTTTACGCAATCACTATGAGTCATTTCACTAATCAATATACCTGCGCGTAATCACTTAATTGCTCACTTCTGCTTTGCCACTCTTACTCTGTGGCCCAAGAAGCAGAGCTTTTTCCGGCTGCTGATGGTTTGCTGAGGGGTTTTCAGTTAGCCTATTCAATGTAATGATCAGTTTAAAGTGCATGCATATTGTGGACGTGTGTATTACAGCGTTGTCACTGTTATCTAATTACACCAGTATGACATGTTTGAGCTGCTTTGCGCTTCTGCTTCATCATGAACCCTTCCAAGCTCTGCACCTGGGTTGAGCACATGCCATGTAACTCTGCACTGAAACGCTAGAGGGCAATGTTCTCCGGGGAGAAATGTGTCAAGTAGTGAGCACCATGACACTTGTCAGCTATTTAGCTTTTTAGCTTCCTTCGTTACCGGTGAGCAATGGCAATTAAAGAGAAACCAAGTGTGTCATTGGAGCAACTACCCATGTGGTACAATAGTAATTTTATTCCAAATGTTGGGGGTAATCAGATTACATTTGTTTGTAATGTAAAGTAAATATTTAAATATGTATTTATTTCATTCCGTCCCATTTGATCCTGTTTCCAGTTAGATGTGACAATTCATGATCAATTATCTGTGAATCTTTTTTTTTTTAACATGAACTTTGGTTATTGTGGGTGTTCTGCATACCTTACTTGTCTATTTGCATGTGCATTATACTGTATATTTGTCGGTTGCTACGTGAACAGATTTTCTGATATAACAATAGTGTATTGTGGAAAATGACAGTGGCATTTACCATTCTTGTCAGACCATTTGCATAATTTTTAGAATTAATGTCTCATAAAAGAAGTGCCAATCCTATACAAACCATTGACAGTATATATCCATTGAATTCCCTTCAGGGACTTCAGTGTTTTACTGTGCAGCAGCAATAAAGCGTCGCTCCATCTGCAATGCATACAAAGACACGGACACCTATACTATACTTAATAAACTGGATTTAATAGTTTCTGTGATAAGTGTTGAATCTGAAATGAGTTCAATAAGAGTCTATTGCTTATTTCAGCATACTGCTGAACAAGACTAGGTATAGACTACGTCTGCCTTCTGCAGAAAAAAGAAGGCTATGATCAATTTAGACTACCTCTTCTGGTAATAACAGACTCCAAAAATATATCACCTTTTCACACTTTAAATTACTTCTGACTTCATTTTCACACAAGACGTAATAACCCCCAAGACCTAAAAATTGCTGAAATACACTCACCGGACACTTCATTAAGCCTGCAGCTATCTAATGAGAGCAGAGAGCTGTATCACAAAAATCTGCTTTTCCAGAGACAATAATCCTCACTTTTGCCTGACATTTCAAACCATAGCTAAAAAAAAAAATCTGTAAGAAATAAACACTCGAAATAAAAACACTCAATAATGAGTAGCTGCACCATTCTTCTTCATCACCTCAAAAATTGGTTCGGGCATGCTTGATGCCTAGAGGGAATGTTGCTCCAGGTGGTGAAGATGGCTTCACAGACGGCATCCACTGTCCGGAACTGATGTCCATTTTTGTTAACTTCCCTTGCCATCCATCCCAATCTCCTTGTCTTGACGTTAGAAGCCATCAGGACCGTCAAGGTTCCATTTTTTTCCTCATCAGAGAATGAAACTTCTTTCCACCTTTCAATGTCCCATGTTTGGTGCTCTTCTGCAAATTCCAAATGCGCAATTTTGTGGCGTTGGAGACAAGGCCTTTGAAGATGTTTTTTGTTCTTAAAAACCTTCTCTCACAGATTCTGTCTGATGGTTATTGGTTATTTCAAAAGTTTCAAATGACTCCAACCTCAGCAGTATCACTATATGCATATTAATGACAATGATATACCAGTTTTTTTTTATATTGAATTCATTTTTTACCTTTCTTTGCTGATTGGTTTGGAGGAATCAAAGGGGTCTACTGCTTTATACTGAGGCTTCCATAGTAAGTTGCCCTATAAACAACTACACACAATCAAAAAAGGCCTCAGGATTCTTATCTACGTATGTTTTCACCTCAGCAGCTGCCTCTGCCTCCATGCTCCTTAGTAGAAATAGCTTCCAAAGACTGCCACAGCACAGAACAAGGAGTCCTGTTAAGGCATCAGAAATGTCAAGAAAACCTCCTCCACTAATGACACGGAACACAATTAGAGCACTCACATTCATGAAAACGTCTTCTGCATAATTGTCGGTATCCGCATCCCATAAACACCTTGAAGACATCCTGAGGAAGCAAAAACGTATCATCAATGTGTCCCTAAATGCAAAATGCATGCAGCTTTAAGTGTCTGAATGACATAGTATTGACAACAGCCATAGAAACTTCCTGTTCTTTCCATCAATACAGCTAACCTGCTGTTAACCGAAACATGTCATTATGCAATAAGCACTGACCACGATGCTATTCCTGTTAAATATAGTGTTTGTTGCACTATGATTGTGTCTGAATTGTACCTGGAGTGCTGCACTAATATCGATATTTAAGGAAACACATATTTTAGTTACTGTCACTTGAGAACTATAAAAGAAATGTAGACAACAAGCACAGCCAAATTGCTTTACTCAGTATATGTACGCTCAGAGCACTTCTCAAGAAAACTGCAGATGACATGAAAGGGTAAGTTGCTGATCTGATGAAATGGTGTCACAATAAACTGGAAATGCATGGCTGTAGATGACCACAATTTACTCCAGCAAGCATCTCCTTCGCATTATCACAAAAATAGGCATTTTTTTCCGCTGACAAAACATCTCATTCACCACAAATTGGTGAGAATTTATAAATACAGTATGTGATAATACGGGTCAAACTTACAGCATACATGTACCACTGCTAGAAAGCCCACAATTTTTACATGTTTATGTCTTTATGCTTCACTGGTAGTTTTTTCATCAAGCGCTGGGATTTCACAACTTTGTTCGGCGGTCCTCGAATGCACCATAGTTGTGTGCAGGGACGCAAAAATATGTTTGACTATGAAAGCACCAGTCTCAACAGTCATTGATCATCCTATGTTATTAGGGATGTCTGATATTGGCAATTTTGCAGATATTGTCCAACTCTCAATTTCGGATTCAGATATCAACCGATACCGTATGTGTAACATCACATATCTCATGTCATGGAATTAACACATTGTGGTTTTTAGAGGCATTTTAGAGATTAATGAAGTATCTATCTATCTGTCTATCTATCTATCTGGTTGTTGTAGCCACTTAGCTATTGCTAAAGAATAGGGAAAAACCCAATATCGATATTAACTGATATTGCGTTTCTATGCAAATATCTGGCCGATAATATTGGTGGCCAATATTATCGGACATCCCTATATATTATCATTCATTAGTGATGAGTAGCTATACGTTTTATGCTTTAAATGTGTTTAATAAGTGTGTGAGGCATATTTCAGGTTTAAACCTGAATTGTATCGTGAGTGAACAATGGCAAGTGAAGAGAGAGACGGGGAGGTTCTGGAGCTGAAGCTCATCTAATAATTACGACAGTCATTTTTATTGCAAATTTTGATCTAAAATTGGAGAACGTGGACATCAAGCTAGGAGGAGGTTTTGGAGACAATTATGGGCAATTGGTTAACTGTCCCAAATACTGTACGTTGTGCTTGACGGTGGCCATGTTTCTCCACCAATCTTGCTGTTATTCAGACATGGACTCCGAAAAGATGTGAAACAAATGTTGTGGTAATTCTGCTAAAGACGCTTAAGCTACAGTGAGTGTTTTGTAGTGCGCATTGAGCTGAAATCAAAGGTTACACCACTCTCGGAACAAGCTGAGAACTTGTGACATGTGTTCTGCACATATAAAACATCTGCAGCAAGTTGACGAGTACAGAATAATTCAAATGTTTCCCTGCACAATATGGTTATTTTAAAACTATGCGACTACAGAATATTTTATAAATAAAATGAAAATCAAGTACAGTGACTTACTTGACTCCTTGCCCACGTTGCTCTCCAATGGTCACCTGCACAACAAACTTGTATCTGTCAAACCCCAAACCTGTGCAGCAAGAGAAACATCAAACATAATGCAACCATTATTACAATGTGCATGTCATTTAGACATGAGGAGGAGGAGTTTTTAATGATGACTTTGGTTGAGGGTTGCATCACTCACTCTTGACTTTGTCCTTAATGCAGTCTGCCAATGTGCTGGTCAGCTCTGATACTTCTTCTGGGTCGTACTCCTCCTCGGCGAGGCGCTTCTTCAGTATTTCATGTATACATTCCTTCACGACAGCAGGCTTGAATCTAGAATGTTTCATAAATCAGATGTAACGAACCTTCCGAACTTTTCAAACTAAGCCCGGTGGTTTTCAACCAACAGGGCAGGAAAATGCACCGGATTACGGTAGCTAGGTAACGAGAGCGTCGGCTAGGCTACGGAAGCAATAGAAGCTAACCTCGCACTGTATAAATATTAGCTTTAAACCAACTCACTTGTGCTGGTAGTTGGGTCGTATGAGGTATGTATCTGACCCCTCCATGGCACGTCGACAACACACCCCCAAAATTCAAGTACTTTCATGGAAAAAGAGCGAGTACTTCCGTACACAAGAGCAGTGAAGTTACTGATCGAGACCGGAAATACATTCTTTTTTTTACAAACGGAAGTGACAGATTCGCACTCTTCAAATAAAATTGTTAATAATAGCGTATGTGGATTATAGTACCTTACATACATATTTTATCTTACAACATAATAATATATTTTTTTATTTAACAATACAAAATTGATGCGATTTGTCACAACTTGAGGGTAAAGTTAATTGTTATTATGCGCCAGCAGTTTCAACACATTCAGGGTGTGCCATGCTGCACACGTAAACCACACATTTAAATTACAATGCAGTCAAATTGTCTTCATCTCATCATCTCTTGATACCTGAATTTGACTGGGCCAATGTTGCTTGATATTGTAAAACATATTCTCTGACTTTGAAACATTATTAAAAACACATACAGACAAGATTAAAGGCTTGGGAAAATGTCATTCACCAGGGCTAAATGAATGTATTTAGTCTAATACAGAATACACGGTGAATAAATCCACTGTATCTTCTAAGATATGCCAGAAAGGTGAAGATCAGATCCAAATGAAAAATGAAGCAACAGAAAGCAAAGTGGTGAAGCTGACTGGAAGGTAAATGAATAATCATTTTCCCGACAAGGTGATTTTGTAAAAAAAAAAAAAAAAAAAAAAACAGTCAACCCGCGCCAACCTTCTAATTTCCCTTTGCCTGCTTTTTCCAAGTGGATAAGATCTGGGGCATTACGGGTCACAAATTGGCACCAGGGGATAGTGAGATTGCAACCTTGAGAGGTTCTCACAGATAACAAGCTGTGAGAATCTGTTATCCCCAAAGGTTTAACAGTACCACAGATTTAAAGGCACATTTTTATTTCACAGGCACACTTTCTCTGAGGATAATACTGTTGGTAGTGCAATTTCCCAACCTTTATCGAGCCAAGCACACCACCAACCAAACACGCGAAGCCCATTGATCTATTCCTTGGACTTTCCCCATCTAAATATTGGTCAATCCAATTAGTGAGGCCAAACATGTTCTTTTATGCTGCTGAAGAAGTAGAAAAATAGGCAAATCCCTGGTGACACTCCTGCATATCTAACATAACGGTGTTATTTCGTTTACATACGTTTCATCATTGTTTTTAATCAGCTACCTATTTCCCTGATGCAAAACAAGACTATAACTGATCAAAAGAAACGCACGTTGACATAAACTACGACGAAATTAGTACTTTAGCTGCAAGACGCCGTGTAAACCATGCGCAGCCATTAGCACCGCTATAGAAGCAACTTGAAGCAGCATCTGCAAGTGAAGCGAAGAGAAGTGACATTTTGCACAATAATCTGTTATTATTTTCATATGTTATATTTTTTTAATGTTTACTGCTGTTTTTATTGCTGCAAAAGAGCAGGGTTGCATCATGAATTTAATATCAGATAAAATAATATAACACTAGTATTAGTGTGAAATTGTTGACTTATTGATATACTGTATTCATTGAGAGCAGGTCTACTTTTTGTTATGAATTTTATTCAAGGAATAGTTCGGATTTTTTGACATGAAGTTGTATGACATCCCCATCAGCAGTGGGCTATATCAACAGTGGCTTACCCCCCCGTTTGGTCCCGCGAGCCCAGTTCTGGTCGGACTTCCGTGACAAGGAACGTAGTTCTGCTTAGTTGCTGGGTCATTTAAGTAAAGAGTTTGGCATCTCAAAGCAATATGCGTTCAAAAGAGTCATACATTTGCGTCATAAAAATGCCTCCTGAAAAAAATCAGACCTCACAAATCGCTCTGTGTTATATTTGTCTCCCGCCGTGTCCCTGCGCACTGTCGCCTCTCCATTCATGTGTATGTGATGAAGATGCTCACATCTTCATCCGCGACAGAGCGCCGCGACCATCTTGTTTACGTGTGTTCCACAGTGGAAGATATAGTTGATATAGTCCTGCTGATGTGGTCCAATGCTGATGGGGATGTCATACAACTTCATGTCAAAAAAATCCAAACTATCCCGTTTTATTAAGTCAGAAACTAGGGCTAAAAATACACTGGTATCGGTATCGGCCCTGGATCTTTCTCAATAACACAAAGCTGACACAGTTTTGTTTTTAAATACATATAAAATGTCCTTTTTTTAGGCTTTTTACAAAACAAAAATATCAAAATGGCACCGGCATCCATTGACTTTTCCATATGTGGACCTGTCTGGGAAAATGTTTGGGCACCCCAGCCCTAGAGCAAAAAAGACGCTGAAATTAGACAACAAAAATTGACATCAACCAGCACATATTAAGTTAAAATTTTTCTTAATGGATGCCCTGCCATTGGAGCCATCTGAGTGTGTGTGTGTATTTTTGTTTGTATTCCACCAGCTCATAGCTTGAATTGTCCCGAGAGTCCTCGCATGTGCACTAAATGCAGGATGCAGCATCTCCAACAAAAGTTGTGCAGAACTACAAGTTAACCTTGAATTTGCATTCATGTGATATAGTGTTAAGACACACACACACACACACACACACACACACACACACAGTGCAGTTCCAAATATGAAAATTGTAAATAGTTCATTGTGTTTGTAAATAAATTGTTATTTTCATGTAAAAAAAAAATTGTGGTGTTTATGTTGGTATAGTTGTTTAGATATTTGAGCTGTCACAAAAACAAAAAATATTTGTGTCAAAGTGAAAGTTATGCTTGAAATGTATCTTTTCACAAAAAGCTGGTTTTCTCCCTTTTCTAGTCGGGAACTGATATTTTCCTGAAACTTACCTACAGTATGTTCTACTGATGATTACTAAAGAGGTAGAAACTTTTTTTTCTGATGAAAGACACAGTATGTGGGTTGCTCAAGCTGATTATTTTGAACAGTGCGGCCAGAAAAAAATGCTGCGGTCATAGCAGAGAGCATCTGGTCCTCACATTTTATTTGCGTATGGCAGGTGTGCCGATGGACACACTGGAGCGGTGGTTTATTTCGTTTTGGATACATTCCTATACTCGCGGTTTGGCTTTTCCTACATTTGCATGTTTTTTTTAAGTCACATTTGCACTACCACTACTGTATACTGCATATATATGCATATATATACGTATATACAGTATATATATACAGTATCCTGAAGCACAAGCAGGCCAGTCAGAAGGACTCCTGTCTTCCATCTACCGGTCGGTAAGTTCTATTTATTTAACAAGTTCATATCACTTCATGTAATATCCAGTCCCAGTCAAAAGTTTGGAGACACTTTCCCATGGTATTAAATGAGAATGTGTGTCCATACGTTTGACTGGTATTGCATACAATATGATCTATACCATAAAGAAAGACCACTAATTCTCTGCAGGCACCACATATAAAACACTTGACATGATGGCCTTCGTGAAGCCTTCATTTCAGGTAAAGCATCCTCTCCATTTGTACATCCTGTATGTTTTCATCAACCTGTGACTGACAGTGCTTGAATTCTAGTGGACACTTCTTTCACCGAAGCCCGTATTGATTATACTGCTTGTTTTTATTCCCGGTACGTTTTATTTTTAAATGAATTTATAGATACAGCAGATTGATACAGAACCACTACATGTTCATTTTTGTATTGGTTCCTGACTTAAGAATGTTCTTCATGTGTTTTTTACCCATCAGTTCCGTGCAGCCCCATCAAGGTGACATGCTCTGAACCCAACCACCTGGCGCTGTTGGAGGCCCTGACACCCATCTTTAGCATGGCCGCCATGAGACCCGTCACAAACACGACCACCCCTACCAATGTCAGCATACGCTTCCTCCTGTACGGAATATTGGGAGTGGTATGTTTAGCTCAAGGTCTAAAATCGAATAAATCACTACAAACATGAAAAAGTATAATAACTAGGGATGCTCCGATAGATCAGCCACCGATCAGTATCGACCAATTTCCGTTAAAAAAAAATCGCATGATCAGCATACGCCGATAAATGCCTTTCAACGCCAATCACAAAAGCCTGTGGCTGGCACTAATGCAGCCCGCAACAATCCTTTCATTCAAGGCAGTGTCTTGCTCTAACTAACATCTTGGGCAGCGTCGTCCTCCCAATTTCCTTCAAAATAAAAGCAATCATGTCTGCCGTGAACCTAACTGCTAACACATGACACGAAAACTACCTTAGCCTTACCTTAGAAAGCTTTAATGCGGACACTTGACGGAGTATGGTGAGTTTTGGAGGCTCGCAGTCACGGCAGCTAAAGCAGCCGTGTGGCTAACACTCGCCCGTATGTGTGTGACAGTCAGACGGCTAAGCTAATCACCCGACAAAATCATTCAATTTATCGGATGAGAGCAGCCGTTCTCAGTGGTGGAAGACATCGGGTTCGCCAAAGTCCCCTTCAAGAAGGCGTCTCATCCTCTGGAAGTTTCAGAGTGGTATATGTTGTCTTCAAAAAGTAAGTCAAATATGTTTTTGTCTAAATTAGGTGATTTTATGCTTCCTTTTTTCATATCATATAGCCAAGTAGCAGGGGTGCAGCTAGGAATTCTGGGTCCTGGATGATCGGTATGGGAATCGGCAGCATAGAACCCTGATCGGAGCATCCCTAATAAAAACAATGACTATCTGTCCTTAAACATTGCCGTAATGAAAGTGTCTCATCTTCAGAATGAAAAGGCTCAACTCCTGACGACTTACCTTTGGCAGCATTTTGTAAGTACCGCGTCTTTATTTCTTCTTTCCATGGCCAAGCAACAACAGAGTCACTATTTTCTGCTAACCTATTTTGTTACTTCAGTGGTGGCAAAATGAGCTGGTCAGTTGGGACCCGCTCCAGTGTGGCACGGACAAGATTTCGCTGCCAAGAAATAAGTTTTGGGTTCCAGATGTCGTCATTAATGAATTGTGAGTTCACTACAAGACCGGAGAAAATGTGACTCTTGAGCACACTTGAGAGTCAGTGGTGTGCAATAATAGTCTGAGGCCAATAATAGGGTGTCCAAAGTGCGGCCCGCGGTACAGTCCAAAGAAAATTTACAAGAGGAAATTTGAAATGACCGAAAGAACGAGATCGCGGATACAAGCAGCTGAAATGAGTTTTCTTCGTAGGGTAGCGGGACTCACCCTAAGAGACAGGGTGAGGAGCTCGGTTATCCGAGAGGAGCTCAGAGTAGAGCCGCTGCTCCTTCACATCGAGAGGAGCCAGCTGAGGTGGCTCGGGCATCTAGTCCGGATGCCTCCCGGACGCCTCCCTGGTGAGGTGTTTTGGGCATGCCCAGCCGGGAGAAGGCCCCGGGGAAGACCTAGGACACGCTGGAGGGATTATGTCTCACAGCTGGCCTGGGAACGCCTCGGTGTCCTCCCGGTGGAGCTGGAGGAGGTGGTCGGGGACCGGGAAGTCTGGGCTTCCCTACTGAGACTGCTGCCCCCGCGACCCGGACCCGGATAAGCGGAGGAAAATGGAATGGAATGGAATGGAATGGAATGGAAATTTGAAATAGTTGGACAAAAAAACAGCAGAAATGGAAAAAAACAGCTGTATTTTACAAGAATAAAGTCAAAATATTAAGAGAAAAAGTCGTACAGTGGTCTCTAACCGAAACGGACGTCAACCGAATAAAAATTTCCCATAAGAAATAGTCAAAAATGTTAACACAAAACGTGGGCCATATTGTACGTTAACTGGAGAATGCACGCAAACTGAGGCAAAATTGTGCCGTAAATTTGACATTAACCGAAAAACACGCTAACCAGAGTGGACGCTAACTGAGACGCCGCTGTTTTCACGAGAATGAACTCATACTACTATTTTGAAGAAAAATATTGTCATTTTAGTAGCATTAACCTGAAATATATATTTAAAAATTTAAGAAAAAAAAAGTTTAAGTCGCAACATTAAAAAAATGTGAAAAAGAGCAAAGAGTGAAGTTCATACAACTGATATGCTTTTTCACCTCTATCACAAAGATGAGATGCAGTTTTTTGTTTAAATATTCTGTATATAACTTCTTAGTATAGCTACATTTCATTTTCCTGGTGGACAAAGTGTGGACACCACTGTTTTAGTCATTAGATGTGCTGTTTTAGCAACGCTTTAATGACCTCATGCAGTATAAACATTTCCCAATGTCTTTACTAGAGTGCAATTAAAATCACTACATTCACTCATGAGCTCCCTCCGGTGGCCATGGCCGCCATTGGCCAATGAACTCTGCTGGGAATAATACTCTATGGGAAGAACTTCAAATAGTTGCTGTTTTTTTTCATTTTTGGTACTTGACTTGTATAATTCTTAGGTACACCTTTTGAGTGTTAAGTTGCTGTGTGATGATTTTAGCTTTCTATCTAAGATGACACCGTGAGTCAGACTGTTACATTGAGTAATGACCCCCTGCCATTTCCGATGGGTTTCGTTGTGAGTTTTCTCATAGCCCATAAATAGCTGCCTGGACTAGTGCGCGCCACAATATGTATTTTTATGGCGTGGACATTTGCGGTTTATGCATGTGTTTTTCTCACTAGATTTAGTGGTTGCGGCTTAAACACGGGAAAATTACTGTACTATTGTATTGTCTAAAGAACTATAAAATAAGAAGTGGCCTTAGACTTTTGAAGCGAATGTTGTGCACGTTCAAGTCATCCATGTGCATTTGTGTGTTGCAGTATGGATGAAGACAAAGCTCCGTTTGTCCCTTATGTGAATCTGTACAGTGACGGAAGAGTGCAAGATGCCAAACCGGCCAGAGTTATCAGTTCGTGCAACCTCGATATCTACACCTTCCCCTTCGACATACAGGACTGCACTCTCACCTTCAGCTCCTTCATCAGCTTCGGTAAAGGACTTTGCATGAGGACTTTTCATCCTTCAGTGGTTGACAGGCGAAACAATGAGACGACTCAGCGTTGAAGTGCACATGTGGTGAAGTGATGGAATTGGACGTCTTAGAACCATGAAGATCTGTGAAAACAAGAATTTGATCACATGTGAAAGTCTTGCACAGTTGCTCTACAGCTGTCCAGGACAACTGTAGTACAGACTACAGGTCAAAACGTAACAAAGATGTATTGATTGTGTTTCTTCTAACCATCTTTAATGTATAAAGGGTTACAATTGGGAACAAATGGTAGATGAAGCCAAGGAGAAAAGGCCAAATTGTTGTGGTTTTCTATGAAATTGTGCTTTCAGAAAGAAAATTCTGTCTCTCATCTTGTGATCAGAAAAAGACTTGAAAGTGTTCTCGTCGATGCCTGATGATGAGATCACAGAAAGGTCCAAGAATGTGATGACCACTTTGGGGGAGTGGGAGCTGCTGGGCATCACCACTGAAAAAATGAGTCATCCACATGATACAAACGATTCCTTAATGGACGAGCTTGCATTTCATGTAAGTTTGAGTACTAAGTATTGCATGCGAGTGGACAGTCATTAAGTCAAGAATACTGTACATTTTGCTGCAAACCATGCTGGAAATCTATTGATTCGATTTTGGCTATGTCGACGTCAGTCAGCCAGTCTGAGTAGAAAAATGGCAAAACAAGGACTGACGAACAATTCAAGATATGAACATTTTCCCACTTTCCTGGCAGATCCGATTGCGACGCAGGTCTACATTGTACGTGGTCAACCTGTTGCTGCCCAGTTGCTTCCTCATCACAGTGGACCTCTTCAGCTTCCTGTTGCCTCCTCAAAGTGTGGACCGCTCCTCCTTCAAGATGACCCTCATCCTGGGCTACACCGTCTTCCTGCTCATTATGAACGACCTGCTGCCCATCACTGGAAACACCATACCCCTCATAAGTATGTTTCAGACTCAGATAAACAATCAATCAAGGACATGAGTAGTATAACTGGAACAAGGTAAACATTGGTAAAGTATGGAAATAAATGCCACAACAGTCTCATTGTTATCACACAATAATAATAACAGATACAACCTTAAACCAAAACAAAGTTCTTGACCTGTTCCATGTGTAAAGTGCCTTGAGATAACTTCTGTTGTGAATTGGGGCTATATAAATAAAACTGAATTGAATTGCATTGACTTAACCTTGAACATAACTCTAACCAAAACCCTAACCCTAGCCCAGCCAGAATTCTTAGCCCTACCTACAACCGTAACCAAAAACTTATCTCCAGTCCTAAGCAAAAATGTAAACCTAACGCCAGCCTGAACCGAACCCGCAACTCTATCCAAAACCCAAACTCCAGCCCGAACCAAAACCGTAACCCTAACTCCAGCCTGAACCAAAACGGTAACCTAATCCAAAACCATAACTCCAGTCGGAGCCAATACCGTAACCTAACCACAATCAAAACCCTAACTCCAACCCAAACCAAAACTATGACCTTAACCAATACCCTAACTCCAGGTGGAACCAAAACCGTGGCTGTATAACCTCTCACGGTTATTAAGCACATCTGAAATTCAGTTTTACAAATTACGAGACAATTACAGGCATACAGTATAGAGTACAGTGTTGTACAAAATGTGCAGTTACACAACATCACGTCTTGTCATGCGGCTTCCAGTTGGAAAATGTTGAGTTAATTTACTTGTGAGACAGTGCCCTCTGCTGGATTCATAGCTGCAGCACTCTTTTAACCCTTCTATTTAAGCCAGGGATGTCCAAAGTGCGGCACAGGAGCCATTTGTGTCCCACGGCAATTCTTTTATTGGCATGGAGTAAATTCTAAAAATTTTATTTAACACTAAAAACATTTAACACTAAAAAAAAACAACAGCAGCAAAAATGGAAAAATCAGCTCTAATTTTATAAGAACATAGTAAAAATATCAAGACAAAAAATTGTAATCTGAGAATTTCATTTAACGACAATAACGTCGTAATATTAGGAGGAAAAATAACGTTATTTTAGCAGCATAAAGTTGAAATATTAAAGAAAAAATACTTTTTTAGGGTGTAATATAAGAAACAAACAAAAATACAAATAAAGTTGAAATTTTTTAGAAATTTGGGTTGCGGAAAAAATGTTTGGAGAATGTAATGAAAATAAAGTCAAAATATTATGTGAACAAAGTCATAATTACAAGAAAAAAATTTACAAGAAGAAAGTTTAAATAGTTGGAAATGGCACATTTACCAGAAAATCTCACCAGAAAAAGGTCAAAATTTTACAAGAATAAACTCTTAATATTATGAGGAAAAATCTTTGTAGCATAGCGTTGAAATATTAAAAAATTATTTTTTAAGTCAAAGAAAAAGTAAGTTGGATTTTTTTTTACAGTTATAATATTATGAGAAACAAACAAAACATAATAAAGGTGTCATTTTCGGAAAATTAGGATGGGAAAAAGTTAGAATATTATGGGAATAAAGTCATAATATTATGAAAAGAAAAATTACGAAGATTATTTAAAGAAGAAATTTGAAATATTTGAAAAATTTAAAAATCCCAACAACAAAAATGGGGGGAAAAAGAGCAAAGATGATACTAATAATAGGCTTTTTCACCTACAGGATATGACAAAGCTGAGGTACAGTTTTTTCCTGAAATATAGACAACATGTGTTGCTTTACAAAATATCAAAGTGGCAAAGTTGCATCCTTCCATTTTTCACTATGTGGCCCTCGCTGGAGGAAAAGGTGGTTTAGACACTCCTGATTAAAAAAATTACAATTATAAAACTGAGAAAGGGAACCTGCAGATACGCTACAACTGCAAATAGGCAGTTCAGTATGTTTCCTATGGGGATTCCTATATCACAAAAAGATGCTGACTATGAGTGATTTTCACCAGCTAACAGATGAGTCCATGTTCACGTTCAGAGGTGTCCCACATGCAGGTTACAACTGCATCGATGGTAGTCATGCATGCAGTGATTTCATAAACAAATTCATGCGGTGCAGGGGTGCGTGGTAAAGTGTTACGTTCTCTACGGACAAACACGTTCAGATTTTCATATCGTCAAAATTCAAATAACAAGCAAACAAGTTTCACCGCAAGAAGTGACTTTTATAGACTTCTACTCTCTGCTCCAGGAACCGTTGGCGTTTTCATTTTGGACTGCACACTCTGGAAATGAAATGAATGTGTTTGACTTATCTCCTGTCCTTCTCGCCAGACGTGTTCTTCTCCTTGTGCCTGGCTCTGATGGTGGCCAGTCTCCTGGAGACCATTCTCATCACCAACTTGCTGCTCAGCTCAAAAAACCTCCGTCCCGTTCCCAGCTGGATCCGTGTGCTTGTTTTGCAGCTTCTGGGACGTCTTGTCGGTCAGCGCTGGGAGGCCAAAGAGGTTACAGAAGCAGGTATGTACTAAATAGATCGATGCAGATTCTAATTGTTAAATACTTCAAAGACAAGTGATCCGCTCTTACAGACACGAGGCCAAGCCCCTTGTCGGCACAGCAAGGAGAGGATGAGGCACCTGAAGAGGAGGAAGGACCAGAGGTGGAGGACAAGGCCCTGCAGGAGCTGAGGAGCCTGGGTGGAGACCTGAAGGTTATCCGCCTGCAGATGGAGCAGCAGCTGGGGGGCAGCCAGAGCGCAGAGGATTGGATCCAGGTGGGTTTCATCATAGACCGCCTGCTGTTTGGCATCTACATCCTCTTCATATCTATCAGCTTCCTCACCATCGTCATCATCTGGGTCAAGTCCTATAGCCAATAGTCTATCCGTGTGTGGAATTATGTTTTGGGCCAATAAATGTTTCCACTTTTTAATCATACACAAGTTATTGAAATGAGAACATGACATTGCCACACATCTCAAGAGGGATTCTCCAAATTTCCTGACGGATGTTGGTCTTCAGGGCCTCCACGGCCTGTGGGTTGTTGCAGTACACTCTCTCTTTCAGGTATCCCCACAGAATGTGTGGCAATGTCATCACAAACTTCAATGTGCGTGTTGCAGCTGTGATCCACGGAGGAGGAGCGTGGATTGAACATGTCATCAATTATTGAACTGTGCAGAAAACAAGGGAGAAAATGGGAAACCTTTGGTATCAAATGTTAATTTGATGTTTCGGTTACATATCTGTAAATACAATTTTTGAATAACTTATCATTTCAAAAACTTGTGCATGATTAAAAAGTGGTAACATTTTATTGGCCCACCCTTGCTACATACTGGTTGTATTACTTGTACGGGTAACAAATAGTCCCTCAATAACAAGCATTTACAGATACATAATGTATTCTCTACTGAATGTTAAAGCCACAGAAACCACTGTTAAAACAATAAAATTATATGTATAATACCTCAGAACTTTGGCTGATATTCATTTTAATCTACCATAGTTGTTGTTCTTGTTAGTCATGATTAAAAAACACCACATTATGAGAGAATAACTAGATACACTTACAATAATGTCATAAAATTAGCCTTGTTTTGTGCTCACTCTTGTCACATTTCATGTCAAAATGCATCCATGGTTAAGTCAAAAAATCAGAGCAACCCCACGAGATTTATTATTTACAACGGAACTGTATATAGTCAAACGCAATCCTGCGTGTTCAGAAATGATGTATTTTTTTTGCGACAGGAAGTCATCTGTTCCAGTGTCAAACTGTCATCTTCATATATTCAAGCAACTGTGCAATCAGCTTTTACAAGCATGAAAATAAGTTAACCGCCGTCAATACGAAGACCGGAACATAAAACAACCAGACAAGTGACTACTGAGCTGACCAGTCAGCTTCCAATTCATTTGTTCTAAATTTAGGAAAAGGTTTCAAATGGAGTGAGGAAGAAGGACAAAGTAAGAAGCCAAAAATTTACCTCTTCCACACTAAATGGGAGAACTTTTTTCACTCTATCATGTCAGACATACCAGGAAGGTAATGTAATGTAAGCTAATATCTTATCAGTGTAACATTAGTGCCACCTAGTGGCCAAAATATGACCATACAACTTGTCTTTCAATATTGTTGGACTAATAATAGTCCATAGTTAACCACAAAACAGCAGTGATTTGTGAATTAATGTGAAAAAACACGATCGTGTGAGGCAGCAAATTTTTAACCGCAGTGTAGCGAGGGACGAGCGTATTGTAAAAAATACATGACAGCATACGAAAATTGAGGCAACATTTTTGCCGAAAACCGAATCTTACAGAAACTGGGACATACAAAACCCAAGGTTGGAGTGTACATGTCATTTTACAAAGTTTACCAATATGTGAACCACTATAAAACACACGAAAACAAACCACCACATTAACTTCTACAACAAACTGTGATGCGTGTGCTTCAACTCAATGAATGAATGAATAAATGGTTAACCCGGAGACAGACTGTCTTGAATGTGTTTGCTGATGTGATGGTGACATTTAAAATGACACATTTCCACATGCAAATCACATTTCTGAAACTATCTGCAGTGCTGTGAAAAAGTGTTTGTCTCCTTCCTGATTTCTTATTTTTTTGCATGTTTGTCACACATAAATGTTTCAGATCATCAAACTAATTTAAATATTAGTCAATGACACGTCAATGTTTTAAATGAAACTTTTTATTATTAAGGGATAAAAAAAAATCCAAAGCTACATGTCCCTGTGTGGAAAAGTGATTGCCCCCTAAACCTAATAACTGGTTGGGCCCCCCTTAGCAGCAACAACTGCAATCAAGCGTTTGTGATAACTTGCAATGAGTCTCTCACAGCGCTGGGGAGGAATTTTGGCCCACTCATCTTTGCAGAATTGTTGTCATTCAACCACATTGGAGGGTTTTCCAGCATGAAGCGCCTTTTTAAGGTCATGTCGTCGCTGCTCTCTTGGGGTCATTTTGGTTGGCCGACCACTCCTTGGAAGGTTCACCACTGTTCCATGTTTTCACCATGTGTGGATAATGGCTCTCACTGTGGTTCGCTGGAGTCCCAAAGCTTTAGAAATGGCTTTATAACCTTTTCTACACTGATAGATCTCAATTCATCTCAGTTAAGTTATGTTTTAACAGGGGAGCAATCAATTTTTCACACAGGGCCATGTTGGTTTGGATTTTTTTTTCCCTTAATAATAAAATGTTTCATTTAAAAACTGCATTTTGTGTTCAGTTGTGTTGTCGTTGACTAATATTTACATTTGTTTGATGATCTGAAACAATTAAGCGTGACAAACATGCAAAAAAAATAAATCAGGAAGGGGGCAAACACTTTTTCACACCACTGTATGTATAATACATAAATATTTGCACGGGAGCACAGTGCACACTAACTCTCACCACCAACACAACACACACTTTTGACCCGCTGTTAATGTTTTTAGTGCTGCCCGCAGAAAGTCAAGTCTTCTGCGCTTCTCTTCATCTTCATCTCTCTCCTCGTGCACGGTAAGACATGTTCTTATTTTTAAGCTTGTTTTGCACTGAACAGGAAGCCACTGTGTGCACATCTTAAAGATGTGCACACCCAAAAACAGTAACAAAAATACATTTCATAGAGAATAATTCTAGTTTAAGACGCAGAAAGCAATATAAATGATGAATGGATGGAAATTATCGTTGATGTGGACTTCAGTAGTGTCGAATTCAGTAGTGTTGCTCAACTTCTTTATCACAGTGCTGGCGTTCACAACTTTCTTTGGCCCCATGGCGAATTATTTAAGGAGTCGCACTCAAAAAAAACAGCGAGTCAGCAAAACGTCGGGTGCTTTGTTTGGACACTTGATTTCACAGAATGACACAGTACAGGACAAACGGACTAGTTTGCTGCATGCAATACTGTACAAAAACTGAGCTAGTGTAGGAAAACGGAGGCAAAACTTTAGCGTTCGGTTGATATTATCAGACATCAACGGAATCATTGTGAATGTGTAACTGAGAAAGTGTGAGTGGTTGGATGATTATTACAGTGGTGCAGAAGAAGAGCTGAAGAATGCAAAAACAAAGTGTCTTCTATAGAGCATGTTTGGACCTTTAGAGTGGCACAACAGTTTCTCCTTGCTGACTCACCTGATTGTTGCAAGTCCTTCCTCCTGGTGTACAGGATCATGCACCTCCATCATGCAGAACTGCTCTCGCCCTGATTCCCTCGCCCTGCTGGAGGCTCTCAGGCCGGTTTTTAACCTCAGCTCCATTCGACCCGTCGTGAACATTTCAACCATCACTTATGTCCAGATCGACTTCATCCTGGTGGGCATCCTGGGCGTGGTAAGGGACAAATCATTTGTTACAAACAAGGTCATGACTGCTCTCGAACAGCATCCTGATGGCCTTCATTTGTTTTTCTATAGGATGAAAAGGCGCAGATCCTCACAACGTACATCCTGCAATACCTTGTGAGTCAGCACTTTTTAAGTTTCTTTACAACTGAAAAGGCTGTGATAACATCAAATATGCATAACACTGACAGGACTTTTTGTGGAGTTGCAGACGTGGAGAAATGAGTTTGTTAGCTGGGACCCAAGCGAGTGCGGTGCCGAGCAGATCATTGTCCCGAGAAAACTGCTGTGGATACCCGATGTGGTCATCAATGAGTTGTAAGTCGCCGCAACAATGGAGGAGCCACAATAATTAGCAATTTGGAATAATTTACTGTAATTTCCGGTGTGTAAGCCGCTACTTTTTTCTTAAAGTTGAACCCTGCGGCTAATTTATGGCTATGTTCAAATCTCGTGACATCACCTTTAGTTCAGAACTACTACTAATTGTTTAAATGCTGTGCCGCTCGCAAAATTGTCAGGAAATGGTAGCTCTGTCTTCGTCAGGAGCCGATCACGAGCTGTAATTGAACTCACGATGAGCTTGTCAACCCATTGGGAATCGCAGGAGGTCATTATGTATAACAGTATAACAACATAACAGCCTTACTCGCGGTGTCATCTAACTAAGAACACTAAACTCATCACACAGCAATTCAAAAGGTGTACCTGATAAATATACAAACATGTTTTCCCATAATGCATTGCGTCTGAGCAACACATTCATTGGGGCGCTGAAGTGACATCAGCCTCCCTCTGGGCTCTGAGCTCCCAGCTCCTCTGGCTCCCTCTGGTGGACAGAGGCAGCATTTCTGCATCATCCATACATTTTCTATGCTGCTTGTCCGCCAATGAAATATGTTGCTCAAGCAAAATGCACTATGGGAAAACTTTAAAATGTAGCTGATTTTTTTTAAATTGTATTGTTACATGTTTGTATGTTTCTGAGGGACACCTTTTGAGTGTTGAGTTGGTGTGTGATGAGTTTAATGGCGATGTTTTAATTGTAGCCATTGAACACATTTCTCCAAGCAATACTGACACACATTGTTGTGTTTTTTTTAAGAGGATGTTTCGTCTGTATCGTGATTGAAAAGGATATAGGCCTTCTTCTTCCTTTGAAGTTCCTCTTGCCACAGATCATGTCTCTTGAGCTCGTGTTCAATGATGTTCATACACAAGGCCCCGATCTTAAAATGTGTAACCAGTCCATGAAACTGGGAAAAACTAAAAGATAACATTTTAGACTTTCGTGAAGAAGTGGGGTTCGATCCATATTTAACATTATTAATAAGAGTAAATTTAGTAGTCGGCTAGTTTACCTTGAGAAGCAGAAGAAGATGCAGATTATGGTTGTTGCCAGATCCACACTCTGTTTCCAGTCCTCCCTCAGAACTCTAGAACTCTTGTAAGACGACACCGTGAGTCAGACTGCTCTATTGAGTATTGTGCAATTTCCAATGGGTTGACAAGCTTGTCATTGAGTTTTTTCATAGCTCATGATTGGCTCCTGTCAAATAAAGAGCTGCCTGGTCCTCACAGACTCGTGTGTGCCACAATATTTTAAGATTGTGGACACACCAGTGCAGCTTATATGTGTACAAATCTGGTTTTCCCTCTAAATGTAGTGGGTGCGGCTTATACACCGGAATTCACGTTAAGTACAAAAAAAGAAAGAATTTGAGTGTTGTGGTTTTCCCGCAGTATGGAGAGGAACAAGGCTCCAAAGTCCTTGTACACGTATCTGTATCACGTCGGCACAGTGCTGGACGCTCGGCCTGTCAGAGTGGTCAGCTCCTGTAGGCTCGACATCTACACCTTTCCATTTGACATCCAGAACTGCACCTTAACCTTCAACTCCTACCTGCATCGGAGTAAGTACTAACACCGCATCAGCTTTTGTTTTGCTGTATTTGTGTTTATAGTATTATAGCAACTGCATGCTGCCTTTGTATTGTATAGTTTTTTTGTGAATGTGTTGAGTGTAAACATCCCCTGGAAAATATTAAAATCCAAAATTCTTATCATTGTGTCCACTGGAGGTTTTGCATGGTAATATTGTGACTTTATTCTGGTAAGATATTTTGTTTCCCATCTTTATTGTGCCTCTAATAATCCTTTTAACATTCATATTTGTGTCTAGGCCGCTATAGAGATTTTTTTGGAACTATTTTTTTGGTTTAGAACTGTTATATTAAGTCTAAGTTGACAACATCCTCAACAGTTCCCATTTTAAGGCAGGAATATTTGTTGCTTTGCTTTGTTGTGATAAAATTCTGACTTTGGTATTGTAATATTTTAACATTTTTCCAGTAAGATTAGAAAAAAAAATGTTATTTAATATTTATTTATAATTTAAGATCACAAAATTAGGACTTTATAAGATTCTGGTAACATAATCACATCATTCGCGTAAAACTTATGATTTAATATTTAATACTGATAACTTTGTAGTTGTACTTTAAAATAGTAAAGTTGTATTACTAATTGTTCTCGTAATAGTAAATTACAACGTTATTCGGTCATAAAAAACGGTCATATCAGTTTCGTTTGAGCTAACCTTATTATTGGAACCTGCTTATTTTGTTGTCTTTTTGGATCGTGACAGGCGACAGCAACAATACTGTAGTTGAATAAACACCGTTCAATGTGTTTTTTTCCCTCCCCAGTATCTGCTATACAGCTCGGCCAAACAATTGCAACAGAGAAAATATTTGAATATTCCAAAGAAATGATGACAACCGTGGGTGAGTGGGAGCTGATTGGAATGTCATCGTCAAAAAAGCAACTACCGACTTCGGATGGCGACATTTACGAAGAGCTTCGCTTCTTTGTAAGGACGTACTTTTCCTGTTTTATTTTCATTGCAAGCAGCGCTCTGAATTATGAGTATTGAGCCACACTGAAAAAAAATGATCTGAGATTTTGAGAATAAAGTCGTACATTTACAGGAATAAAGTCATGAATTTACATTAAAAATGTCGTAAAATTACAAGAATACAGTCGTAAGTTTATGAGGAAAAAAAATCTTAATACTACAAGAATAAAGTTGTATATTTAAGAGAAAAAAAGGTGTAAATAAAAGCTTGGCTGAAGCAAGAGGAAATTTTCCTTTCTTCCTGAAAAGCTATGCTCTATTTTCCGTCTGACACGTATGACACCATGACAACTAAAATATTACTACTTTATTCTCATAAATTCACGGCTTTATTCTCGTACGTTGACAACATTATTCTCGTAAATTTGCTAATTTTTTCTCATAATATTAAGATTTTCTCATAAATGTAACACTTTTTTTTCTCGTACGTTTGCAACTTTATTCTCATAAATTGACTACTTTTTTTCTCGTGAATTCACAACTTTTTTCACGACGAGAATAAAGTCATAAATTTACAGGAACATTTTTTGTAAATTTACGACTTTATTCTTGTAAATGTACACCTTTTTTTCTTGTCAATTTACGACTTTGTTCTCATAATATTACAACTTTTTTTCTCGTAATGTACCAATTTTTCTCATAAGTTTACGACTTTATTCTCGTAAATCTACTACTTTTTTCTCATAAATTCACAACTTTTTTTCTCGTAAATTTAAAACTTTATTCTCATAAATTGACTACTTTTGTCCTCGTAAATTCACAACTTTTTTTCCCGTAAATGTACCACTTTTTTCTCGTAAATTTGAGACTTTTTCTCGAAAATGGATGACTTTATTCTCGTAATATTACGACTTTTTTTCTCCTACATTTACGACTTTATTCTCATCAATTCACTACTTTTTCTCATGAAGTCACAACTTTTTTCTCATAAATTTACGACTTTATTCTCGTAATACTACGACTTTTTTCTCATAATATTACGACTTTTTTTTCCTAAATGTCCGACTTTTTTCTCATAAGTTTACAACTTTATTCTCGTCAATTTACTACTTTTTTCTCGTAACTTTACGATTATATTCTCGTAATATTCCGAAGTTTTTTCTTACAACTTTTTTGTCATAAATTTACGACTTCATTCACCTAAATTTACTACTTTTTTCTCCCAAATTTCCAACTCTATGCTTGTAAATTGACTTTATTCTCCTAATCTCAGATGATTTTTTTTCCAATGAGGCCCTAATACTCACGACACGGTCTGCAACAGATCTCAGTGCGACGCAGGTCTACAATGTACGTGGTCAACCTGTTGCTGCCCAGCTGCTTCCTCATCACGGTGGACCTCTTCAGCTTCCTGCTGCCTCCTCAGAAAGTGGACCGCTCCTTGTTCAAGATGACCCTCATCCTGGGCTACACCGTCTTCCTGCTCATCATGAACGACCTGCTGCCCATCACTGGAAACACCATACCCCTCATAAGTACCTTTGCATCCAACTGTCACGACTTAACTTGATATATTTCACTCTGAATTGTTGGTAGAAATGCCACAAAACACACTCTGAGGAAAAAAGTGGAACTATTAGGAGGATAAAGTTGCGATTGTGAGTGGATGTCAGTGTCATACATACATACATACAAAATTAGGGCTTATTATTACTTATTTTCTTGTGTTTCTGTATACACAGGAAATGTAGTTTTTTTTCCCTTGTAATATTTTGACTTCATTCTTATAATATCACAGTGTTTTCTGTGAATATTACAGGGTTTTTTCTGGTAACTTGACACATTGTTTTTGTCCTAATATTCCAAATTCAAGATAACAAAATTAGGGGTATATTTCTGGGGTAATTACAATGTATTTTCTCTTAACGTAATTCTCGTAAAAAAAAAATTTCTTGTCATATTTTTACTTTAAACTTGCATTGTTACAATTTTTTCTGTTCATATTAAACAACTTTGTCACAAAAATGTTACTTTTTTCTGGGAATAGTTTGACTTTATTCTGATCATATATCAGTGTGTAATATTTTGACTTTGAAATTGGGACTTTATTTTTGGAAGATGATTATCTTTTTCTTGTAATATTTTTACGTCATTTTTGTAATAATATTTTTTTCATCATAATATTCCCACTTTATTCTCATAAAATGAAAACCATTTTCGTTTTTTCATGTATCTTGACTTTATTTTTGGAATATTATGTTTTCTTCACAAAGTTGACGTTTTTTCTTGTAATTTTTAAAATATTGTATTATGACTTTATTCTTTTAAAATGTCTTTCTTGCAATATCAAAACGTATTCAATGCTATATGACTACTTTAATACTGGAGCTATTTTTCCTCATAGTTTTATGACACTATTTTCATTTTTGTGCTTTTCCGTGTGCCCCTGAAAGCCACATTGTTCAAGAAGAACACCTTTTACCTGCCTAAATATGACAGTGAGTATGTGTTGCCATGACAGACGTGTTCCTGTCCCTCTGCTTGGCTCTGATGGTAGCGAGTCTGCTGGAGACGGTCGTCATCACCAACCTCCTGCACAGTTCTTCCCGCTACTCACCGGTTCCTCGGTGGCTGCGACTGACGGTCCTCCACATCATGGGCCGCCTGGTGCTGCTTCCTCCAAAGCCCGCACAACCGTGCCGGGTCATCCTAAATCCTGCCACGCTGGGTAAGAACTTTTACAAACCTGAAGACAAAAGAAGCGCGTTAAACCTGCAAGACGACGCAACTCCTCCTCCTCTACAACAGAAATGGACGCCAAAGACGGTGAAAGAGCAGGCGAGGGTGGGGCACCGAGAAAGGAGGGCAAGGCCCTGCAGGAGCTGAGGAGGCTGGGGAGGGACCTGCGCGTCATCCGCCTGCAGGTGGAGCGGGAGCTGAACGGCAGCCCGAGCGCGGAGGAGTGGATCCAGGTGGGCTTCATCATAGACCGCCTGCTGTTTGGCATCTACATCCTCTTCATATCTGTCTGCTTCCTCACCATCATCGTCATGTGGGTCAACTCAAACAACACAACATGATTGCGTTTACACTTCACTGTGTAAGTGTGCATGAGCAGGTTGCACTTCATTGAGTCCATTTCATCAAGTAATAAAGCCAACTGGCGTTCAATTGAATCTGTTGTGCTGTTTTGAATGTAAGATCGGATGCCACTTATTGCATGGAGATCAATACTGTCCATGTAATTGGATCACATCATGAGCCTCAAGGACCACTCAGTGATTGACATTATTTGAACAAAAATCATTTTTTAATATTCTTAAGTTTCAATTTTGTCTTCAAATATTAGTTACAGTTTTTGTCTTGCAATATTACACATTTTTTCATATATCTTTTTTTCTCCTATTCCAAATTTCGGATCAGGAAAATCAGGACTTCATTGTGGTTTATTTATTTTCATTAAAATAGCACTTTTTCCACATAATATTTTGACTTTATTCTCATTTTTAAAAAGTTGTTTTTCTTGTAATATTTTGATTTGATTCTCATAATATTAGAGCGTGCGTTGCTGTAATATTTATAATGCTGTATTTTCAGAAAACTATAAAAAATTTTCTTGTAAAATTTAAACTATGTTCTCGGAAAATAAAGTTTTTTTAAATCATGTAATATTTTGACTTAATTCTGGTAAATTTTTTCACTGTGATATTCCGACTTTAAATGATGACTTTTTTCTCATTACATTGCGACTTTATTCTTCTTTTTCAGGGATTTCGATGTTATTCTTCGAATATTACAATCATTTCTTTGAATGTTACAGTTCAAGTCGCTCTCTTGTAACGTTACACTTTCTTTCCTCACTTCATTTTCTAACTTCAAAATCATAAAATTAAGACTTTATTCTGTTAAATGTACAACTTTCTTGACCATTGCACATTTTTCCTGGTAATATTAAAATATGACATTAAAATGTACTTTTTTCTCATAATAGTTTGACTTTATTTTTGTAAAAAAGTTCTGTTATTCTTGTAATATTTTGACTTTATGCTTATAACATTACAGTATGTTCTTATGTTAACATTAATCTCATAAAAATACGACTTTATCCCTGAAAAATTAAAACTTCTGTCTTGTTGCATTAATTATATTCTTTACTTTATTCTTTACTTTGTTAAGATTTTTTTTAAATCCTTTTTCTCTTAGAATTATGACTTCATTCTCATAAAAAAATTAAAAACAACTTTTTTTTTTTTAATTTATGGCTTTATTCCCGTAAATGTACTACTTTTTTGGTAAATTTACTACTTTATTTGCGTACATTTACGGCTTTATTCCTGTAAACTTACAGTTTTATTCTATTCAATTTATGACTTTTTTTTCATAAATTTACAACATTATTCTTGTAAATTTACTGCTTTATTCCTGTAAATTTACTGGTTTTTTCCTCATAAATTTACGACGATATCCTTGTAAGTTTCTGACATTCTCTCATACATTTACACATTTTTCAATCGTGAATGTACAACTTTCTTTCTCTCTTACATTTACAACTTTATTTTCATAAATTTGCGACTTTATTCTCATAAATTTACTGCTTTATTCCCGTAAATGTGCGACTGTTTCTCTCTTACATTTATGACTTTGTTCTAAAAAATTTATGACTTTTTTCTCGTAAATTTACAACTTTGTTGTCATAAATTTACAGCTGTATTCACACAGATTTACGGCTGTATTCCCGTAAATTTACAACTTTTTTGTCATAGATTTACGACTTTTTTTCTCGTAAATTTATAACTTATTTGTCTTACATTTACGACTTTATTCTCATAAATTTACAACCTTTTTTCTTGTAAATTTACAACTTTATTCCCGTAAATTTGCGACTTTTTTTATGACTTTTTTCTCATAAATGTACAACTTTGTTGTAATAAATTTACAGCTGTGTTCACATAGATTTACGGCTGTATTCCTGTAAATTTACAACTTATTTGTCTTACAATTACGACTTTATTCTCATAAATTGACCATTTTTTCTCGTAAATTTCCAACTTTTCTCGTATTACAATTTTTTTTCTCATAAATTTACGACTCTATTGTCGGAAATGTATAAAAGCCGTACTTTTTTCTCGTAAATGTACGACTTTTTTCTCATAAATTTACGACTTTATTGTCGTAAATGTAAGACTTTCTTTCTCGTAAATGTCAACTTTATTCTTGAAATATCAGATTATTTTCTTTCCAACGTAGCCCTAATAATCGTCCTAGTCGTACATACTGTAAGAGTACAGACTTGAGCAGCCTGAATTGTAAGTCCCACAAGTGAAGGTGTTGGAAACTAAAACGGCTGAACGGTTATTGGAGGTGTTGAACAACACGTGGGTGCTTGTTTGCGACGGAGACGCAGCTGCTCATAGCAACATCTTATACTTTACTATCACGGTGCAACCCACTTACGTCGCTGCCGTTGTGGACAGCAGTGAAGCGGTGAGCTCGTTGTGAGGAGTTGAGGTCGTCTCCTGAGATGTCATGTGATGCTCCTGTCATGATGAAAGTGTGTGCGCGATGTGAGCTGTCTAACGGTCTACTTGATCGGCGCCCGTTGTTTTCTTTCACTCTAACATTCGTTGTCGTCTGACAGAGAGAAGCATCCAGCATGCCTTTGATGCATCACCAAGCCTACCTCATCTCAACCTTATTATTAATTACAGGTAACAGCTTTTTTTCTGCCTGCATCGTGTTTTAGCTCCGCGACTGAGATATTTCACGTAAGATAGTACTAGAACTGCATAGCAGCCATTAGCGTCTACTAATATGAATGCTGCTTTGCCTGTGGTGGCTTACGGTGTCTTAGGATACTTACTGCAAGTCAGTCGACTTAACCAACAAGAAGAAAACATATTCAATAAGAATAAAGTCAGAATGTTTTTAAAACAAAAACTAAAATGTATTTTATTTTTGACAAATACAAATTTATTTTGCTAAAAAAAAAAAGACTGCTCTTGTGCTCTTTTAATTTGATTCTTGAAAAAAACTAATAAAAAAATTAAATAATAAAATGTACTGTCAAAATTCCAATTTAATCTTTTTTAATGGTTTGTACATATTTTTGGAAACTTAGAAAAATAAGGTCATAAAGTTGTATTTTTCCAAATATATACAACTATTGCAATTTTATATGTTTTTTTAAGTAAAAATATGACAAATATTATTCTAGTTATTCTATAATTCTATTGTTTTATTTAAGACAAAAGTAAGTAAGATAAAAAAAAATTCTCAAGAAAAATATGACTATTTTTGGTTTTTAAAAATATAAATATAAAATAAGACGTATCTTTTCTTTTTTACTTTATTCTCTTGAGGTTAAAAATATTTTCCTTGTTTTTCTTGAGTTTTTATCAAAAACATGCAACCTTTCTAAAAATAAATACAGAAATAAATTAAAGTACATTTTTTTGTATACATTTTTTTTTCCTCAAGAATTTTGTGATGATTTTATTCTCAGCAGACTATGACTGTTTAGGACCTTTTTTTCTTTTCCATTGTTGCCCTAAAAGTTGTTCCCATTGTGTTTCCATGGCTTTACTTACTTACACTTGCTTATGCAGCATCATTCCCAGCTTCGCGCGTTCCTGTCTACTGGTTTGTCATTGATGACCGTTTTTGCAGCATCACAGTGTGACAGCAAGCTGTTGTGTGAGGAAGGGGAGAGCGGTCCATCCCATGCGTCCATGCAGGCTGTTTTTGACCTGCAAGCCTTCCGTCCAGTGGTGAATCTCAGCAATCCCACTGTGACTAACATCTCCTTCACGCTGTATGCCATACTCGGGGTGGTGAGTTCACACGTCGGGATTTCAGCTCCTACAATCTGACTCGAGTGCTAAATATGTCCACTAACTAATCAGACAGGAAGATGCTGCGCTGGCTCGTTAATGAGCAGTCTGATTATCACATTAAGAGCAGCAATTGGAGCTGACCGCCAGCCTTCTTTTTACTGCTTTTCAGAACGAGAAGACCCAGATACTTACCACGTTCCTGTGGCTAAGACTGGTGAGCGGGAGTCCATGAAATGATGCCGATCACACACAATAAGAGTGCATGTATGAATGTGTTATGCTTGGTTAATTACCTGCAGTACTGGAACCATGAGTTCCTCCTTTGGGAGCCTGACCAGTGTGATGGAGTCACCAGGATTTCTCTCCCTGTCAAGAAACTCTGGTCCCCGGATATCATCGTCTATGAGTTGTAAGGAAACAGATTTATTGTAAAAAATTAGGTAGATATGAGCATGAAATATTTGGGAGTCACACTTTTTTGTAGGGAAAAAAGTTGCCTTTTTTTGTGGAAAAAAAAAACGTAATTTTTTTGTGGAAAAAAAAAACGTAATTTTTTTGTGGAAAAAGAAACACTTTTTGTGGGGAAAAAAGTTACTTTTTTGTGGAAAAAGAGTCAAATTTTTTTGGCGGAAAAAAGTAAAATTTTTTGTGGCGAAAAGTTACCTTTTTTGTGGAAAACACTTTCATTTTTTGTGAAAAAAAGTCACATTTTAGTGGGAAAAAAGTCACATTTTTGTGAAAAAAAGTTACCTTTTTTTGTGGAAAAAAGTAACATTTTTTGTAAAAAAAAAAAAAAATTAATTAAAAATTTTTTTTTAAAAAGTTACCTTTTTTGTGGAAAAAAGTTACTTTTTTGTAGAAAAAAAATTTTAAAAAATTGTAGAAAAGTAACATTTTTTGTGAAAAAAATTATATTTTCTGTGAAAAAAAATCTTTTTTATGAAAAAAAAGTCACATTTTGTGGGGTTGTACTTTGTGGTGGAAAAAAGTTTAATGTTTTTGGTGAAAAAAGTTTTTTGTTGAAATTCTGCTACGAATTTGCAATGTGATGACTGCCCCCCCCCCCATATGACTTTTCCTTGAAAAATACGTATAAGCAGATATTGCTGTCAAAAATATATGACTTACATTTTTTTAATGAAAACACAATTACAAGAAAAATATGACTTTGTTCTTGTTTGTTCATGACTTTATTTTTTTTTTAAGTATTTTTAGTGAAAAAAAAACGTAAAAATTTTTGTGGGGAAAAAAAGTTTATTTTGGGGGCTGGGGAAAGTTGTACTTGTTGGTGGAAAAAAAGGATACAGATTTATTGTCAAAATTAGATAAGAGCATAAAATATTTTGGGGAAAAGAAGTTACATTTTTTGGAGGAAAAAAGTTTAATGTTTTCATGGACAAAAGTCACATTTTTTGCGGAAAAAAGTCAATTTTTTTGTAAAAAAAAAAAAGTTGTATTTTTGTCCAAATTGATATTGCAATGTGATAACTGTTTCCCCCCCAAAACATGATTTTCCTTGAAAAATGTCTTTTTCTCAATATAAGCAAATATTGCTCTCAAAAATATATGACTTTAAAAAAATGTTTATTCAAAAAACAATTACAAGAAAAAAAATGAGTTTATTCTTGAGAAAAAAAATGGTTTTGTGGGGAAAAAGTTGGGGTTTTTGTGTAAGAAAAGCTACTCTTTTAGGATACAGATTTAATGTCTAAATGAGTTAGACAAGAGCATAACAGATGAAAACAAAAGAAGAATTATTTGTGAATAAATATACAGTATGATTATCATTTCTGCCCACTCACTTGTACGTTGCAGCGTGGATGACGACGTGTCCCAAGCGTGCCCGTACGTCTACGTCAACCACACGGGCCACATTCGCTGGGACAGGATGCTGCGTCTGGTCTCAGCCTGCAACCTGGAGATCTTCAGTTTCCCTTTTGACGTGCAGAATTGCACTTTTACCTTCGGCTCCTACATGCACACCGGTAACAAAAGACTTGTTGTAGTGCAAGGGGAGCCGAGGGCCACCATGTTCCAGTCCGTGGTTTCTGTGTGCCCAGTACGTGATGTGAGGGTGGGTCCGGCGCTGACCTTTAAAGAGATGTCTGGAAACTCAAAGCGGTACCTGGAAACCAGCGGCGAGTGGGAACTGGTGGAGATACTGGGAGAGACCTCCATCCTGCGGTTTGGGATTGACGAATGGGACATCATCACTTTCTGGGTTGAGCGAGTCAGCTTCTCTGAATTATTCGAGGAGCTTTCCCCTTTCAAATCTTTCTTCCTTTTCCACAGGTGGTGATAAAGCGACGCCCCGTGCTCTACGTGGTCAACCTGCTGATCCCCAGCTCCTTCCTCATGCTCATCGACATCCTGTCCTTCTACCTGCCGCCCCACAGTGTGGACCGGGCCTCCTTCAAGATGACCCTCATCCTGGGATACACCGTCTTCCTGCTCATCATGAACGACCTGCTGCCCAGCACCGCCAACGGAACGCCCATCATAGGTCATTTGAATAATCGGCAACCAAAACTCACTTGCGTTAGTCGCTTTTCCTTGAAAACTGAAAGTGCTTTTTCGGAAAGTATGGATAGAGAGTATTTCCTGGGCGGTATATGATATTGCATTTTCATTTCATTTTGAAATGAAATTCTTGTCGCGCCCCGCCCCCCCCCCCCAAAAAAATATAACTTTTTCCTTGAAAAATAAAAATAAAAAATTCTCAAATATAAGCTAATATTTTTCTAAAAAATATATTAATTAAATCTGCTTAGACTACATTTTTATTTAATTTTAAAAAATGCTTTCGCATGCAACATATATTTTGTTCTTGTACATTTATGACTTCATTTTTTTGGGGGGCGGTTAAGGTTGGACGTCTTTGTGGGAAAAAAAAAGTATTTTATTTTTGGTGGGAAAAATAGTTATATTTTTTGGGCAGGTAAAGTTGTACTTTTTGGTGAAGACATTTTTGCATTTTTGTCCAAATTCCATTTAGATATTGTAATTAACCCCACACCCCCAATAAAAAACCTTAATTCCTATAAGATTTTCCCTGAATTTTCCCTGAACAACTGACTCAATGCAAATATTTATTTTAATATTAATTTTAATATTTAATTTAATATAAATGTTTGCAAAAAATATTACATAATTCTGGTAAGATTACAATTTTTTAAATTAAAAAATACAAGTAATAAAATAATATATTTTTTGATTAAAGTGTTTTTTTATGGGGGGGTTATTTAAAAAAAAGTTTTATTCTTTGTGGAATAAAGATTGTATTACTTGTGACAAAAAAATGCATTTTTTGTAAAAAAAAAAAATTACAAAATTGGGAAAAAAAGTTACATTTTTATGGAAAAAAGTTGTCCTCATTCCATTTTTATATTGTAATGCGATGACTGCTTTCCCCCCCCAAAAATATGACTTAATTGCTTGAAAAATGCAAAATTTGAATTTCAAATACAGACAAATATTTTTCTCAAAAATATATTTGAAAAAAGTGTGTGGGGGGGTTGTATGTTTTTGGCCGAGTAAAGCTGCATTTTTTGGTGAAATGTGGGTTTTTGTGATTTTTTGGTGAAAAAAAAATCTATTTTACATAATTCTGTTAAGATTAAAAAACGTATGAAAAATGTGACTTTATTCTTGAAAAACATACATTTTTCTGTTTTATACTTTGTGGTGGGGGGGAAGTATTTTTTGTAAAAAAAAAAAGATTGTATTACTTGTGACAAAAAAATGCATTTTTTGTAAAAAAAAAAAATTACAAAATTGGGAAAAAAAGTTACATTTTTATGGAAAAAAGTTGTCCTCATTCCATTTTTATATTGTAATGCGATGACTGCTTTCCCCCCCCCAAAAATATGACTTAATTGCTTGAAAAATGCAAAATTTGAATTTCAAATACAGACAAATATTTTTCTCAAAAATATATTTGAAAAAAGTGTGTGGGGGGGTTGTATGTTTTTGGCCGAGTAAAGCTGCATTTTTTGGTGAAATGTGGGTTTTTGTGATTTTTTGGTGAAAAAAAAATCTATTTTACATAATTCTGTTAAGATTAAAAAACGTATGAAAAATGTGACTTTATTCTTGAAAAACATACATTTTTCTGTTTTATACTTTGTGGTGGGGGGGAAGTATTTTTTGTAAAAAAAAAAAAAAAAAAACGTGGAAAAACATAGTATTTTTTAACATTGTATTTTTGAGAAAAATAAGTTGTACTTTTGAGGAAATAAGTTACAATTTATGGTGAAATTGTTTTTTGTTTTTTTTTTAATTCTTGACAAACGGGTCTTTAATTTTGACTGGTACCAACATGTACCAACAGCAATGACTTAGGTACGGTCATCTCCTGGCTGCTTTGCAGAGCTAAGAATGAGCTCATGTGAAATACTACTGGAAATGTTGTCGTCTCATCACTGTGTGTCCTGTGTCCTGTGTCCTGTGTCCTGTGACCTGTGACCTGTGACCTGTCCTCCCTGTGTCCTGTGTTCTGTGACCTGTGACCTGTCCTCCCTGTGTCCTGTGTCCTGTGTCCTGTCCTCCCCGTGTCCTGGCAGGTATTTATTTCTCCGTGTGTCTGGCCCTCATGGTGATCAGTCTGCTGGAGACGGTCATCATCACCAATGTTCTCCACAACAACTCCATGAAACACCAAGAAGTTCCACACTGGGTGAGGGTGGTGGTCCTGAAACACATCGCCAACCTCATCTGTTACCGCTGGCGCGAGGACGGCCGGCCGCCCTCTGTCACTCATGACAAGCCTTCGGAAGGTCAAGGTGCACTCACCCAACCCGCCAGGAGGACATCCGCCCAGAATCCAACCAGCAATGAGGGTAAGCACGCTTAAAGCAAAGCAAATACCGTGTAGACTGCAAACGCATCGTGACGTACACTTACGGGTCGTACCAGGCACGGCTGCGGTGGCCCAGCTCCAACAAATCTGTCAGCACCTGAGCGAGCTTCGTGCTCACGTCATCTCCGCGCAGAAGGAGAGCGAGCTACACGAGCGATGGTGTCACGTGGGGTACGTCCTGGACTTCCTGCTCTTCCGCATCTACCTGCTGCTCATCTCCTGCTACGCCGTGGTCATCATCTCCATGTGGTGCGTCTGGATCAGCCACGTCTAGACTAATCCTTTCAGCTCACCGCGACGCCACGCTAGGATCAAAAGCAGGGGGCCGCCGCCACGTTAGGACTTCATGACTGTGAAGGACATTTGGGGCGCCCCCTATTGGTTGTGGTTCCACTAATCTTGCTCGAGTCCAGTAATAATTTGACTTTATTCTCGTGATATTACAACTTTTTCCCAACTTCATTTTCCCAAATTGCAACTTTTATTTGTTTCTCATAACAGTTCTCATAGTATGACCGATTCAAATAAGGATTAAATAATATTTGAAAAACATAATATCAAAAATAATGATTTTTATATATATATATATATTTCAGCTTTGTGCTTCTAAAATTATTTTCCCCCTCACAATATTAGGTTATGATATTAGCTTCCATAATATTTAGACTCTATTCCTGTAATATTAGAACATTTTTCCAAACTAATTTTCCAAAACTGGCAACTTTTGTTATTTGTTTCTCATCATATTATGACGTAACAATATAAAAATATCAAAAATAATATATTTTTTAAATATTTCAGCTTTATGCTTCTAAAATTATTTTTCCACTCATAATATTGGGTTATATTATTAGCTCCTATAATATTTGGACTTTATTCTCGTAATATTATAGCTTTTTCCCAACTTAATTTTCCCAAATTGCAACTTTTATTAGTTTTTCAGAATATTTCTCATAGTATTAAAATAAGAATTCAATAATATGTTAAAAACATGATATAAAAATATCAAAAATAATGATTTAAAAATATATATTTCAGCTTTATGCTTCTAAAGTTATGTTTCACCTCATAATATTAGGTTATATTATTAGCTCCCATAATATTTTGACTTTATTCTTGTAATTTCATAACCTTTCCCCAACTTAATTTTCCAAAAATTGCAACTTTTGTTTGTTTCTCTTATTTCTCATAATGCGTGACTTAATAACAATAATAAAATAATATATAAAATATATATAATAATATATAAAATGAATAATATACAGTATTATGTACTATAACATGTTAAATATTATAAATAAATAAATATTTAATATATATATATATATATATAAATAAATATTAAAAAATAACATCTTTTTTTAATATTTCAACTTTAAGCTTCTAAAATTCCTCCCTTCTCCCACACATTAGGACTTTTTCCACTTAATACTGTAAAAAACGATATGTTTTAAAAACACAACGATTCGATACGGCGTACAAACGCTACGATTCGACATGATTCAAAGGTTCCATTTGTCGATGTCGACGTTACTCTTACATTACAAAATAAAGAAGCCAATTGTATCTGAGTGTCATTCTTACAGTATTTTCAAACGTGTGAAAGAGCACATCATTCAGGTGCAATGATTAAAAATATATATGTATTAAAAATGAAATTATTTTTATAATAACTACATCATTTTTTGTAAAGGGATACAAAGTTTGGAAATATGGGCCATTCTTTTATTCCAAAAAATTATATATATTCCGATATCCCACAATTTTTGCATGTTTTATGACATCGGTGACTTGTTCCACGGTCCTTGAACGCACCATTTGACTTTGCATTGCATCTTCTCCCAGGATGCACAGGTAAGACTACTTTGCCGTATTTGTCGGGTTTTCTTTCTCCTCATATTTGGTCCCAAATGCTGGAACCCAGATCTTCCCAATCTCCCGACTGTGTGGCCAACATGCTAACCACGTGGCCACTGTGCGGTCTGTGCTTTTAATTTGATGTTGTTTTGCACAATACATCATAAATAAGACAAATCAGATGGCTTCAATGTACGTACGTTACGTGTGTGTTGAAAGTTTTTCCCGGTGACCAGCCAGCGCGATGCTAACGCTCGCGAGAGCTAATGATATTTGACACAAGCCCCCAAAATAGCTGTCCTCGCTATGCCTGCCTGCAACTAGTAGCTCCTAGCCCTATTTTAGCTAGCCGTCCAAAGCAAAAATCCGCCCAGCGACGGCTTGTATCTTAAAAAAAACACACACACTCGCTAGTTGGGACGCTCGGTACCTCTGTATAACGGACAATTAAAAAAATACCAGCAGTGCACCAGTAACTTCTCTCTTCTTCCCGGCGACGTACGTCGTGACAATTGGACTCACAGCGACACAAACAAGTTTGGTCTTTGTCGAGAGAGGCATCTGCTAGGGCTGTGAAGCTAAACTTACACTTTTCTTTGCCCATTTTGGCTCGACAGTTGGACTCGCTTCTGGCTTCACATCCTCACATCTGCCACGCCGCTGCGCCGGAAACATGAAGGTGCACTGTATGACAATAAAGTGACATTTAATTAATAAGCGCCAGATGTTTAAAAATCATTGCTAAAAATGAAGGACGGTGTAGCAGCGGCATGTGAGGGAGGATTGAGCGCGTGTGCTTTTAAGGGTTTTTTGGGGGGTTTTTTTAGTGAGCGAGAAAAATATAAATTTCATCTCACGTCAGGCTAATATTGTTGATTTATACAAAAATGACCCGTCTTCACGGGAATGTATTTGGTTAGTTCAACACGAATATGAAAGTCATGTTTGCTTAACTTGATAAACATCCAGGCACCCACTTGCACGTAGTCGGTGTAAATATTGTTCATTGAATATTTGATTTACCATCTGTGCATACATCTGTGCATGAGTGGCTGGCACCAGCATCGTTCAAGCGTGAATAAAATACACTAACAGACGTACCGACCTTGAGGAATGCTTACACTTACCAGTCCAGGGTGTAAGTCAGCTGGGATAGGCGGCATAGAAGATGGATGGATGGTACGGTGGTAACCATCTCTCTTTACATGCATGTAAATGCATTTGCTAAACAAACTGTGGTGAGCAGGTGGGGGGTTTGACACGTATTATCCCAGCTTGTTTGCACACTTCAAGTGCGGGCTATGCATATAAATGAGACGATGCACGAGTCATTAAAAGCCTCCGACGGAGAATGCCACGTACCCAATTGAAGAAGGGATAACTGGGGATGGAAATAACGCTGGCAAAGGCACTTTGGCTCTTGATGCTGCCTCAGGGTAAGATTTTATGCAACTTTTTTTTCTTATATTCTTATTTCATTTTTTTCATTATCTTATTTTATTGTTTGTTTTCATATCATATTTTCATTTGTATTTTTTCATGATGTATTTTACACTTTTTTTTAATTTGAAAAATGTCCCAAGTTACTAAATGGCTTAGTCGGTTGAGTGCAAACCGCTGCAAGCTTAGAAAGTTTAAACGTCATGTGAAATGGGAAATAATAAAATAAACATCAATCATTAAAATAGCATATAAGAATAATAATTGGCAAATAAATGGAATTACAGTGGGGGGGTGCACATGTAACGCATACGCCGAATTACACAACGAATAAACGACTTAAGTTACGGTAAACAGAACTAAAAGGCGGTTATTTTAGGATTTTTACCACCCTGTGTACAGCTTTCTGTGTTTTTGGCATTTTTAAAAACATTTAATCGAGCTTTTAATACACTGTAGCAGCCTGCCTCCTATTTATTTTATTGCCGATATCTGTGAGCCTATACCAAAATTGAGTCCAATTGAATTTTGGGCGGGGGAAATTGTACGGGATTTCAGTCAAATTTGCCATGGAAAAATAAAGAAATAAAACTACTTTTTTTAAATCTCTCTATGGCAGGGGTGTCCAAACTTTTTCCACAGAGAGCCAAATAGTGAAAAATGAAAGGATGCAACTTCGCCGCTTTGCGATTTTGTAAACCGACACATGTACTGTAGATATGCTAAGAAGTGATATACTCTATATCAGGGGTCTCAAACTCAATTTACGTGGGGGCCGCTGGAGATAGGGTCTGGTTGTGGCTGGGCCGCATGAAGTATTGGGAATAGGGCTGGGAATCTCAGCGTACCCTACAATACGGTATGATACGCGATGCACGGCTCCCGATAATGATAATATCTTGATACAGTGATAGGATGAAACAAAACAATAAATCCATTTCATAGTTTGTATTTTGCTGCATTCAGCTGGGATAGGCTCCGGCTTACTCGTGACCCTAATGAAGACAAGCGTTAGAAAAGGAGTGGAATTTTTGCAGCATATTTAAGCAGCAATGGCACAAAAAGAATGAGGATGTTTTAGCAACATAAGTGTAAACAGGATTTTAGTTTCGGTGTCTGAAAAACAGTAAAGCTATTTTAAACTCATTCAGAAAACACAACATCTCATGTCTGTCAAGTAGATCAATGCTATAAAGTAGAATCATATCAAAAAGAAATATTTTTTATAGCATTTACACTACTCCTCCATGTCTAGTCGCGGGCCGCAAAATATGATCCGGCAGGCCACAAATGGCCCATGGGCCGCGAGTCTGAGACCCCTGCTCTATATGCTCTAGATACTGTATACCTTTTTTTTAAAGTGCATCCCAGCTTTATGATATAGGTGAAAAAGTCTATTATTAGCATAAAAAAGAGAAAAGGAAAAAAAGAGAAAAAATAGGGCAAAAAAAGGAAAAAAAAAGGGGGGAAAAAAGAAAAAAAAATTTGCATGAACCTCTGGCTTTGCTTCTTTTTCCCCGTTTTTGCTGCTGTTCAAGCAACTATTTCAACTTTCTTCTTAAATAATCTCGGTACATTTTTGTCTCGTAATGTTATGACTTTACTCCCATAATATTCTCACTTAATTTTCCTATTCTAATTTATTTATATTATATTATATTATTATATTATATTATATATTTATTTTGCTTTGTTTGTGTCTCATAATATTACAACTTTTTTCTGTAATATTTCGTCTCTGTGCCACTAAAATGACATCATTCTTCCCCATAGTATTACGAGTTTATTCTGTTTTTTTATTTCTGCTGTTATTTTTAGGGATGTCCGATATTGGCGTTTTTGCCGATAACTGATGTGCCGATGTTGTTCAACTCTCAATTTCCGATTCTGATATCAACCGATACCGATACGATACCGATATGTGGGACTTTGTTTTAATGTTTGACTTTATTCTTGTAAAGTCACTGCTGAATTTTCCATTTTATCTGTTTTTTTAAAAGACACTTTTAGAATGTGTCAAGGGCCAATAAAATTCTTATTTTTTAATTTAGCCGGCAGAAACGGAAACTCTCGAGGTCATTTGACCTCCTTTAAGTTTGTTAGTGTTTCATTTGCACAAGATAAATGATTATTTCCAATATTATGGTGCGGTACAGTGAAGAAGCTTGAAGCAAGACGTTTATATTTGCCCACCTCAACATGACTGGAAAGGAGCAGGAAGAAGCAGAGCTTAAAGTGTTCAATCCAAGCCCTTTCGGATGTGGGGCACATTTTCACAATCGAATCATTCAATGCAAGACTTGTGTCAAACATCCAACACTGATAAAGTTAATAATCCTCATGTAAGAATTTCTTATGGACTATATTGTGGTTGTAGTTTGCAGAACTCGCTGTTGCCCGAGGAATATCCATCTTCTCCTGATAACAATATCCTTTTTACCCCCTTAGATTGTCATCTTGTTTTTATGGGAAAGTTTTAAACCTTTTCTTATAATAAGGTCTTTATCCTATCATCGCAAGACAGGACCTAAATAAATAAATAAATGGGAGCACTGCAGACAAATAAAAATGTGGAGTGTCCGTGATTCACAAGTTATCTTAACACAGAATACACTCGAGCACACGGGGTGGGCAAAGTGTGGCCTGGGGGCCATTTGCAGCCTACAGCTGTTTTTTTTGTTGGGTTTTTTTTGGCCCTCGGCACATTTTTAAAATGCAATTAAGAAATTAAGAATGTTTTTTTATGTGAAAAAAGAATAGTAATTTCACAAGAATAAAGTTGAAATATTAGAATAAAATTGTAATCTTATGAGAAAAAAAGTTTAAGTCGGAATATTACGAGAAGAAAAGGTCATGTTAGAAGCACAAAGTTAAAATATTTAATAAAAAAAGATGTTCTATTTTAAAGTCAGAATATTAAGAGAAACAGGTAAGGTTGTCATTTTTGGAAGATTTGGTGGAAAGAAGTAATATTATGTGAATAAAGTCATTGTATTATGAGGGGAAAATGTATGATAACGTTGAAATAGTTGTAAAATAAAAAAAAACAGCAACAATGAGAAAAAGAACAGTAATTTTACAAGAAATAAAGTCAAAATGTTAAAAGAATAAAGTCATGATATTCAGAGAAAAAAGTTGTAATCTTATGAGATAAAAAAAGTCATAATTTTACGAGAATAAAGACAATTTTACACAAGTAAAGTTGAAATTTTATGAGGAAAAAGTCATAATATTAGGACAAAGAGTTGGAATACTGTAGTACTCTAATAATGATAAAAATAATAATAATAAAGTAATAAATAAGTAATTGAAAAAAAAACAGCAACAATGGAAAAAAACAGTGATTTTACAAGAATAAAGTCGAAATAATGAGAAAATAAAGTCATAAAATTAAGAGAAACGAGTTGTAATCTTACAAGAGAATAAGTCATCATTTTATGAGAATAAAGGCATCACTTTACAAGAATAAAGTTGGAATTTTATGAGAATAAAGTTTTTATGAGAAAAATCCTACAAGAAAAAAGGGTGTCATTTTACGAGAAAAAAGTCAAAATATGAAAAGAATAAAGTCATGATATGAAGACAAAAAAAGTTGTATAAAAAAAATGTGTCGTGAACCGCGATGAAGCGAGCGAACACTGTCTGCCACCCTCGGTGGGAAAAGTTTGGACACTGCTGTAGATCATTTCTTCTTCCTACCTTCAGGTTTTGTAGCACCGTTGAAGTGCAGCAGCCGACGCCCAGAATCCCTGTTTGCATCACTCGAGGCGGATTTATTCCCTAAAAAACTGGTGCCCCCAGTGGACAGGTTTTCAGATCCAATCAACATAAACATCAGTATTGTGGTGATGGCCATTTTTGGAGTGGTGAGTCTCCGACGATCACCCATTTGCAAATCAAAACTCTACTGAGACTCCATTTAAGGTCAAAATGTCTCACATACAGGATGAAAAAGTCCAGACTATGACATCTTTCATATCACAGTCCCTGGTAAGTGTTCATGCATCACGACATACCACACCATGAAGAGTTTAGTCATGCTGGGAGGGGTCACAGTGGCTGGTCAACGGGCCGTTCGCCTGGCTGGTGGCTCAACAGCTCGTTGGTGGACACGCTTCCCTGAGATGACACAAGACCTAAAATATAACACCAAAATATCCATGTGCACATGTTCTTAGAGTAGCACCAGACACTGAAAAATAAAGAATAATCAGTAGATTGTCTATTATTTGGGCACACAAAAGCAACTGATTTCCTGAGAGTCATTATTCGTGAGTGACGTGACGTGATTGTAGGAGACAACGCTGTTTTTTTAAGCATTACTGTGTCACTTGGACTGAAATCTAAAAAAAAAAGATGAATTATGGCAAATCAAAAATACATATTTTTGACAAAGATATGCTTTTTGTTAGTCAACAAAAAAAAAAGGATACACAGCAATCCCTCGTTTATCGCGGTTAATTGGTTCCCGACGCGACCGTGAGAAGTGAATTTCCGCGAAAGTAGGATTCCTTATTTATGAATGGAACAGGAAACCCGCTTATGACCTTCTAAATACACGTTTTGGGGCGGCATGGCTCAGGTGGTAGAGTGCTCGTCTCCCGACATGACAATCCTCCGTGCTCCCGTGATCGTGTCGAAGTGTCCTTGGGCAAGATACTGAACCCCCCGTTGCTCCTGATGCTGCGTCATCGGTAGGTTAATGTGCTAGCAGTGTCAAAGCGATGTGAGCGCTTTAAAGACCATTTAGCACTTTTTAACATTATTAGAGCCTTCTAGACATGGAATAGCACCCCTAAAGTCACCTTTACACTCATATTACCCAATATAGTAGATAAGACATCAATAAGACATAATACAGACTCACACATGTAAGCATTAGGAGAGGTCCTTGTTGTTCTTGTTTTTAGACGGCACTTCCTGCTGGCGGCAATTTTCTCATCAATATGACATTACTGACACCTAGTGACCAGTGTAGAATACTACATATCACTTCTTTGAATGCATCTTCTGAATACCTTATATTTAGATTTTTGTTAATTTAGCCATTTTTATGCTTGAAGATGCTTAAGTCTTTATTCAACCACAAAACAGCATGATTTATTCATTAATATATTTTTGTAAAAGCGTGATAGAGCGAAGCTGCAAAATTCAATGTGTGAAAATGGCGAGGGATTTCAGTAATACAATTAAAAAAAAATGCTGCTTTGCATGAACATAATGAATATGCTTGTGACTGTTGCAGACGTGGAGAATAGAAGGGCTGCACTGGAATGAGGCGGAGTGTGGAACGAACAGAGTTTCCGTTCCTCGGGAACAGCTTTGGCTGCCAGAAATCCACATTGCAGAGTTGTATGTTTAAAATTTTTGAAAGTGAATGGTAAATTCGCAAAAATGACATTAATAGTTCATGACGTCAGCCATGACAAACTCGTTATCGCAGCAAAGCGTCATTTCCGGAAGTGACATAAGCGAAGTAACACCTCTCAGCTAAAGCCAAGTAAACAAAGCTTGTCGATTTATTTCGGTATATTTTTCATCAAAATAGCAGTTATGCAAAAGGGAGTGTTGCTGCTGGATGTTCATAGTATCCAAGTGATACCGTAAGTTTGTTTTCTTTTACAAAAGAGGAACGTTTAAGACAGAAATGGACGAAGCAAGTGCAGAGAACGAGAGACAAATGGACCCCCCCATCTCTTTTTTATTTTATTCTTCACGGTGATCATTTCACTGATGACTGCTATGAAGGAACACCTTTAAAGCATTACACGTGTTTTGAATGCGACCAGTCTTCATCTCCATGTCATAAGGCTTAAGTCCATGTTCTGCAAGTGGGCCACTTCATCTCCAAATGTTTCTCCATTCTTTACTCCTCCAAAACTATTGACACATCGCTCAAATCTTCGCTATAATGACTGCAAACATCCTCCGTCTCGTACACCGCTATGTTTGTGTAGCTGAGAGGTGTTACTTCGCTGAGGTCACTTCCAGAAATGGCACTTTGCTGTGACAACCAGTTCCTCATGGTTGCCGCCATGAACTATAAATGTAATTTTCGCTAATTTACCGTTCGCTTTCAAAAAACAAACATAATTACAAACAATATATGACATATTTAAGCAAAGTTGATAAATTATGTGAGTGACCCTTAAAGATGCTGTGCGTTAAATCAACACAAACCCCCTTCTAATCCCTTTCAGTCACTATTTCTCCTGTTTCTTCTAGAATGGGTGAGGATGAATCGCCCCAAACCACGTATGTCTCCTTACACAACACTGGGGACGTTTTTGACAACAAGCCCATCAGAGTGGTCAGTTCCTGCCGAATGCTCATCTACACTTTCCCCTTCGATGTCCAAAACTGCTCTCTGACATTTCAATCATATCTGCACTTTGGTAAGACCAACCGCTCACACCTTCAACACAGTGGAACACGTTTATGTCAGTTTATGTCAGTCAGCCGGTCTGAGGGTGATTGTCGACATAATCGAAACCGAAACTAACAAGACATAAACATTTACAGGAGTGTGAAAAAGTGTTTGCCCCTTTCCTGATTTCTTTTTTTTTTGCATGTTTCAGATCATCAAACAAATTTAAATATTAGTCAATGACAATACAACTGAACAGAAAATGCAGTTTTTAAATGAAACTTTTTGTTATTGAGGGAGAAAAAAAAATCCAAACCTACACGGCCCTGTGTGAAAAAGTGATTGCCCCCAACCCCACGTTAAAACATAACTTAACTGAGATGAATCGAGATCCTTCAGTGGTTATAACGGTTATAAAGCGATTTCTACAGCTTTGGGACTCCAGCAAACCACAGTGAGAGTCATTATCTACAAATGGCCAAAACATGGAACAGTGTTGAAACTTCCCAGGAGTGGCCGGCCAACCAAAATGACCCTAAGAGCACAGTGACGACACGTCCAAGAGGTCAAAAAAGACCGCACAACAACATCCAAAGCAGCACTGCAGGCCTCACTTGCCTTAGTTAAGGTCAGTGTTCATGACTCCACCATAAGAAAGACACTGGGAGAAAACGAGTTCCAAGACCCAAACCATTGCTGAACAAAAAGAACATTAAGACTCGGGCTGCTAAGGGTGGCCCAACCAGTTATGAGGTTTAGGGGGCAATCACCTTTTCACACAGGGCCATGTAGCTTTGGATTTTTTTCTCCCTAAATAATAAAACGTCTCATTTAAAAACTGCAATTTGTGTTCAGCTGTGTTGTCAGTGACTGATATTTACATTTGTTTGATGACCTGAAACATTTAAGTGTGATAAACATGAGAGAAAATAAAAAAGCAAACACTTTTTCACACCACTGTACTTGAAAAAAAGATGAGAAATAATAAAGCACTTTTGAAGTATAGTCATTTGTTGACATTGGTAATGAGTAATGAAATGTTCATGGTTTCTTTCAACACAACTGACGAAAGCTCAGTCGGTCTGATTTTGCTCAAGCTGCTGCACCAAATATTGCGGTTTTTGACATTGGAGTTTTCCGATTGTCGTTGAAAGATCTGGACATAAGACTGATTCAGGGTTCCACAGCCGAAGAGACCCTGCAGGCTTCCAAAGATCTCATCCGAACCAACGGGGAGTGGGAGCTCATGGACATCAAAGCAGCACCGTATGTCGACAAATTAAGAAGGGGAAGAAGCTCCTCTGAGATGAAATACCATGTGAGTACCTACCTAGCAAGAACAGTCGTCCCTCGTTTATAGCGGTTAATTGGTTCCAGACTTGACTCCGATAAGTGAATTTTTGCAAAGTAGGGTTCAATATTAATAAATTTAATATGTTCTTAGTTATAGCATAAAAAACATGTTTTTGACCTTGTAAATACTGTTTTTACCATTATTAGAGTCCTGTAGACATGAAATAACACCCCTATAGTCACCTTTACACTTGTATTACCCAATATAGTAGACGTAATAATACTGTAGAAGATAAGTCATCTTAGACATAAATAAAATAGACTGTGTTAGCATGGACAGGTACTTCCTGAGATGGCTATTGTCTCATCAGTGTAACGCTACTGACGCCTAGTGACAAGTGTAGAATGCTGCCCCTGTTTGTGGTTAAGGAGAGACTCACAATTAGTTAGGGTTGGACATCGAGTCTCAAACATCGATGGTAACTGGGACTAACATCACAATTCTCCAGGGATCGTTCAAATGTTTTTATTTTCATTCCTTGGTTCAATGCCCACTTCGTCGATGGCGGAAATAGCTGCAAACACGACGAAGAAGAGGGCTTCAAACGATGCACAAGCAGAGAACACATGCAGTGAACATTCACACAGCAGCTGCTGTCGGTCACTCTCTGCACTCAGCTACAGTCAAGTCTAGCTAGGTGACGTCACACGCGTCACTTCCCTGGCCCCGCTTCTTAAAGGCATACCCAAGTCACAGATACAGTTTTACACTTCCTATCACGTCTTCTGAGTGCCTTATATTTGTAATTTTGTCCATTTAGCCATTTTTATGCTTGAAAATGCTTAATTTAGGCCAAGAATACGTACAATTTGTTTAAATATGCAATTTTTTCGGACTGATGGCTGTATTCGACCACAAAACAGCGATCATTTATTAATTTTTGAAAAACCGTCATAGCGTGAGGGAGCAATGTTGGAACCGCGATGTAGCGATGGACGACTGTATCTACCAAGTTTGAACTACGTGGTATGGTGTGTATTTAGGATTAGGACATGCATACACACTAAAATACCCTTCAGTCGTAGTCTACACTCTATACTCATGTTTTGGCGTGTTTTGTCTTAAGATTTCTTCTGTTTGACCAGAAATTTAGCACTTTAAGAGTTCCACTTTACTTGCAATATTATTTCAGAGTGAGTAACAGAGTAAGAGTTGTGTTTCCTTCTGTAATGTAGCTAGCTAGCGGTAGTGGGGTGAGTAAGTCAATGAGTTATTGGACACGAGGACTCTTTGGAACAGCTCATCCACGGCTCGTGTATCTCTACCGTTCGCCATCACAGTATTTCAGCCATTTATACGGGGCATGAAGGGGCAATGTGATTTCCTTGCAACACAGCACCTTTTGCGTCTCATTTCAAGGGAGAACTGCCCATTGGTCTCACCTGAGTTAATCCCTTTGTCTCGTCCCAAGATTGTCCTAAAACGTCAGCCCATGCTGTACGTGGTCAACCTGATCATCCCCAGCTGCTTCCTCATCACAGTGGATCTCTTCAGCTTCCTGCTGCCTCCCCAGAGCGTGGACCGCTCCTCCTTCAAGATGACCCTTATCCTGGGGTACACCGTCTTCCTGCTCATCATGAACGACCTGCTGCCTGTCACCGGGGAGACCACGCCGCTCATTAGTGAGTGACTCCCCCCTCCTGTAAGAAATAACCTCATTTTTTGCCCCTGGGCTTATCCTGACTCAGCGTTTGTACCATATTTTATGGAGCATAAGTCATACCTTTTTTCATATTTTGGCTGGTCCTGCGACCATATAATTTAACAAGTGCTTCCTTGTGGTTAAAGTGGGGTGGTGGGTGGTTTTGGCGACACCGAGTGGCCGCAATAATTCATTGCGTTGAACTTGTGAATTGAATGATAGAGCATAGCGGACGGTTCTTGATACTTTCTAATAAGCTTCTGCCTTGGAGACTATCTGTAAGTAATGTGCAACCATAATTATATGTATATGATTATCTACACCTGTGCGGATTGAGGAATGTGGGATTTTAGACGGCAGTGTTGTTTAATTAAGACTAAATACTGTATGTCAAGATTCAAGATTCAAGAGTTTTATTGTCATATGCTTGCAGCGGCTATGTCAGCCACTAACTACTGTAAATACACGCGTAAATGCCGTCCCCCCACAGAGGCTGATGCTCTTTCATAAGTTTATTCTGATCTGAACACATCGACAGCACTTCAACTCCAACATCATACAGTCATGGAAATACTGATTAGACCACCCTTGTTTGATTAGACCGCCCTTGTTTCTTCAGTTTATTGATCCATTTTAATGTCTGGAACAACGAAAGGCACAAATATAGTTCATAAGAGTTGAATTTAATAGCTGATATCTAGCAACTTCCATGGTTTTCCTGATAATAACCAAAATCACGTAAGTTCTTACATGAATAGCTCTAGCACCGTCCTGCCAAAAAAATTAACTCTTATGAGCTATTTTTTGTCATCGTTATATTTGTCCAAACAAAGGTACCTTTAGTTGTAGCAGACATTAAAATGAACAAGAAACTGAAGAAACAACGGTGGTCTAATCATTTTTTCCATGACTGTATATGCACCCAGTGGCGGTTCTAGCTATGGGCCACATGGGCAATTGCCCAGGACGGCATTCTCCAGGGGGCGCCGCAGCAGAGGAAAGAAAAAAAAATCCTATTTACTAATTATTTACTAATGCTCAGCGCTCATCAAATCCTCATCAAGTCAGCACATACTGTATGTGTGGCAGATGGGCGCCCTCTACAGGCGAGATACTCGCGCCCCCATGCTGGTCAAACGTGAGCTAACGTCCACCACGTGATGTGGATCAAACCAAAGCAGCAGCGAGGTGGCGCGTGCCGCTGGGCCTCAGCCCTCAGGTTAATGACAAGGTAAAAAACGTAAATTACAACAGTTTTTGCTAAAAAAAATAAAACACATTTAAGTGTTAATATTGTATTATATGAATTATATCGGACACCTAGAGTCTCAAACATGTTATTTGATGATGATGATAAAAGTGCTGTTAATTTGTGTCAGCAAAAAATGGAAAATACAAAGTCAAAGCCATCAGGTGAACAATTTAGAAGAATCGGTGAAACGGGCCAAAGATAAAGGTACTGGGTGATAGCATAACTTTATGGTCACCACATTTTGGAATGTACAGTACAACTTTACTCGGTTGTCTCACTGCTGTTCATTTGTTTTCTTGAGTGAGAGTTTTAATTGTCTAAATGTGGATTTAAGTCAAATGCAATGTAAGGAGAGTTTCAGCTTGTGAAAAAAAAGGTGTGTTGAGGTGAGGAGAAGGGGGGCTGGGAGGGGTTGTACTTGAAGAATTTGTGCGCTGCAAAAAAATAATTTTCCTTTCTATTTATGTTGTGTTGAGTATTTTGTGCTTATTTAGTAATTTGTAGGCATTTGTGGCGCCACAGCTTCGATCCGCCCAGGGTGTCATTCAAACCAGAACCGCCACTGTGTGCACCTCCAGCTCATTAACGCGTCTCGTGTCTGCTCGTCATCCAAACTACACTTCCTCATTGTCACGCGACAACCGCGAGGTGCATCCAAGGACACTCGGAACATCACAACAACGTCTTTATTAAGCGCGTATGTGTGGTCTAAACAAACAGAAAGACAAAGAAAACCAGTAAGTGGCTATTATTATCACTAAGCTAACATAACTTACTCCGGAAGTACAATTTGCTGCATTTAAGTATGCTTGGAAATCCCAGAAAATACATCTGCACTCTAAACATGTGAATTAATTGTAAATTACGTGGTGTTTTTGATCGTAACTCATATTGGCTCATAATAACACGGGCAAAGTGTGATTGAAATACTATTAAGTGTTAGGCAAATACGTTTTCAGACGTGTGTGCTATTTTTTAGCTTGAGTTACATTTCACTTCATTCGGAACTGTTAATACATACATGTGTGTATATATACTGTATTATGTCCTGTCATTTATCTTTCTGTACATTAAATACAGTCAAAATGGGCAAATTTCACACAATGCTGATTAATCCTGAAGAATTCATTTGAAAACTGATTAATTTGGTTAAAATTTAACAGTGATAGTAAATCATTGAATTTTAATTCATTTGTGAATACAAGTTTTGGTGTTAAAATGCATCTGTTCAATATGTTTCTACACATCGGGATATTAATAGCAAGAACATTCTGACATTTATTAAACTAGTATGTTTTTATTGTATCCATATACTTACAAAATCTGACGTACTTCAGCTTTAGCATGTCTCCTTGTTGGTGTAAACATTGCCTCCTCCTGGCTTTTCTTCTTCTCTTGTGATGGTTGTTAAAAGCGGTGCCATGACACTCCTAAAAAAAAAAAAAAAAGTAAAAAGGTTGATGATGGTAGCTCGATCATTACGCATTTTTTGACTAATGCGACTGATACGCTGCAAAATACATTTCATTCCTCCACTTTGCACGTAAAACACACTCTTCATGTTTCATCCTCTGCGTGCAGATGTCTTTTTCGCCCTCAGTCTGGCTCTAATGGTGGCCAGTCTGTTGGAGACCATCTTTATCACCAACATCCAGTTCACCTCCACCCAGTACAGAGAGGTGCCTCGTTGGCTCAGCATCCTCGTCCTGCGTTACCTCGCCATCGCGGTTCATCTGCCGCCCCAGAAAGAAAGCAACAGAGTCACAGTGGTTCTCCAATCGCATGATAACGGTACACACAGATTTCAGATTGGAACATTTGTGGGTTGAAGGGGCTGGTGTTGTTGGTTCAACTTTCATTAAAAAGGCTTGTCTTTCAATGATCCCCCACTTTTCCAGAACTCCACATATGTACAAACAACAACATCAGCAGCAGCCCAGTGATGTCACATGACGGCGTCTCTGACAGTACTATTGAAGAGAAACCTGCTCCAGACCCCCAGCAGCACCTCGTGGATGAGCTGAGAAAGCTGAGCAATAATCTGACTGCCATCCGCCTGCACGTGGACAACCACTTCAAAGGCGCCAACACGTCCCAGGAGTGGTACATGATCGGGATCGTGGTAGACCGCCTGCTTTTTGCGATATACATCGTCTTCATCCTGGCCAGCTTCCTCACCATCATTTGTATCTGGACCTGGGGCAACTTGTGAGATCCTTGTTGAGAAAAGGGTAGAGATTTCATCGTTATCATCTGAAAATTGCCTTGGGTGCCACTGGCAACAACTTTCACGTTGCTGTTCTGCATGAAAAGTGCTCACCTCTAGTGATTGATGATGTATGATGATCCATGAACAGATGGAATCGTGAGTCACGGTGAAGAAGTCGTGTGCAAGTTTCACTTTTGCATCTCACAGCAGCTATGGTGCGTTCAAGGACTGCTGAACGAAGTGTGAAATCTCAACATTTAACAAAAAAAAAACATTATCGGTGAAGCATAAAGACAAACATGTAAAAACTGTCGGCTTTTTTCCAGTGGTCCATGCATGCTGTACATTTTACCTGTATTATTACATATTTATATATTACTACCGACTTGGGGTAAATCAGATGTTTCTGTGGCTAAAAAAACACAACTATTTTTTTTTGGGGGGGGGAATATAGCATAGAAAAAAAATATACATGTATATATATATATATTTGTTTTAAATACATGTGGAAAAAAATTCAAAAAATTATATTTTATACAAAATTATATATACAGAAGTATTTCTTATAAATTATAGATAAAATTTACAATTTGTATATAAAATAAAAATATACATGTATATATATATACATACATATACACATATATATGCACACACGTGTATATATATGTATATATATATACATATATATATATACACACACACACACACAGGGTGGGCCAATAAAATGTTACCACTTTTTAATCATACACAAGTTTTTGAAATGAGAACTTGTTCAAAAATTGTATTCACAGATTTGTAACAGAAACACCAAATTAACATTTGATACCAAAGGTTTCCCACTTTGTCTCTTGTTTTCTGCACAGTTCAATTGATGACATGTTCAAGCCACGCCCCTCTTCTGTGGATTACAGCTGCAACACGCACATTGACGTGTGTGTTGACATTGCCACACATTCTGTGGGGATACCTGAAAGAGAGTGTACTGCAACAACCCACAGGCCGTTGAGGCCATGAAGACCAACATCCGTCAGGAAATTGGGATAATCTCTCTTGGGGTGTGTGGCAATGTCATGAAAAAAATGACATCGTGAGGTCTTCTTTTTATACATTCTAATTAGCTTTATGACTGAATAACTTTTTTAAATGTTTACTCTTTTTTTGATACACTTCTAAGCCTCGACACTGATACCTTTAAAATACTTTTAAAGGTAAAAGGTATCAGTCAAAATACTCGACTTCACAGATACAATGTATAGTTTGAGTTTATATCCTAAAATCATTAGACCAAGTAGAATAACAGCACTGTGCCACCCTCATCGATAATATATTCACCAATGACTTGGATAACAACACCATCAGTGGCCTGCTAATTAGTGACATCAGTGATCATCTTCCAGTGTTCACAATCTACAATGAACACTATAAGAAAAAACAGGTGGAGGCAAAAAAGACTTTTCAAAGATTGCGTACAGAGGACAGCATCCGTGCCTTCAAGATAGGACTAGAAGAACAAAGTTGGGAGAGTGTCTACAGTGCAATAGATGTGGACGAGGCATATGACAGCTTCCTTGGTACTTATATGGAGCTCTACGATAAGAACTGTCCCTGGCAAGAAAAGCCCAAGAAGCAAAAGAGAAACAACCAGCCATGGATGACAAAAGGACTAAAAAACGCCTGTAAGAAGAAGAACACATTATACAGGACATTTATCATTCAACAGACTAAAGAAGCAGAACAACAGTATAAGACATATAAAAACAAGTTGACAACTATCTTGAGAGTGTGTAAGAGGGAGTATTATAGTCATGTACTAAATAAGAACAAAAATAACATGAGAGCAACTTGGGGCATCTTAAATAGTATTATAAAGAACAACGTTAAGAAAGCAGACAATCCTCCCTATAATGCCAAGTATAGAGAACATACAAACCCTTTATTTTTAAAATCACAGATATTAAAATTCGCAGATTTAGTACACTTTCAAACCGCTAGAATAATGCATAAAGTTAATAACAACTCGTTACCCAAAAACCTCATACAGTATTTCTCAATCAGAGAGGAGAAATATGATCTTAGAGGAATATTAAACAAAAACATTTATATGGGAGAACTACGCTGAAAACCCACAGCATTTCCGTGTGTGGAATTAAACTATGGAACGGATTGAGTAAAGAACTCAAACAAAGTACAGAGATGAGCAAATTCAAAAAACAATACATGCAGTTGATGTTTGCTAAATACAAGGCAAAAGAGTCCTGATTGGTCTATCAGGTTTGTTATTTTATTTTATTTATTTTTTTTTAAAATTATTTTTCTTTGTTTTGTTTAAAAAAAAAAGAAAAAAGCTTTGTTCTTTTTTATTTATTTATTTAGTATTGTCATTATTATTATTATTAATGTATATGTATATGTATATATATATATCTATATATATATATATATATATATATAAATTTATTTTTCTTTTTTTGGGGGGAGGGCTATCTCACCGTTATCTATTATGTGTTATCCTGACTATCACTGAAAACATGACATGGAATGCAGGAAGTGAACATGTACTGTACAAGATGTAGATTGGAAGGGGGGTAGGATTAAATAAGCTTTGCTTCTTCCTACTCCTTTTGGACATGTAGAACTGTGAAGAAAAAAAAAAGAGTCATGAGATGTATTCCATTGTAACCTTCATGTTCAAATAAACTAAACCAAACCAAACCAAATCTTTTAATTAAAAAACATTCTCAGCAGATTACATCCACTAGATGGCAGCATGGGAGCTTTTGGGTTGAACATGAACTAGACCCATTGTGTGTGCGCAACATGAGTTATGCATTGACAAAAAAATGGTGATGAATAAATAAGTGCACCTGTTTCTAGTGTGGGAGTTTCCATGATAACATAAGCGTACTGATGGACTAATGCCTAAAAGTGTATAAAGAAACGTGACTTAAATTCAACGACCATCCCTCATTAACAGTCTGGCCAGTCTTTTATTGTCAATAGAATTACACAACAAAATAACAAATAATCATTTTTATAACAATTTAAATGTCCATAAAAGAAAATACCTTTGCCTGCAGTGCACTTTAAATCATATCAACACTATAAAGCCACAAAGTGTATGCTGACCAGTAAAAGAATGTTGATGTGTGCGCGCGTTTTAGGGACTTGGTCGCTTGTTACTTACAACTAAAGCCTGTAAGCGCAGCTGTAAAATGATGCACCTTGTGAGCATGTCACCGCTGACTGAAAAGTACAAGTCTGGATTTATGCTGAGAGTTTTTGGATGCAGGACTGCAATGGATGACGTGTAGCCTAGATGGTACCGTACGTCTCCATACCGCTGTGCGAGTGACGCAAGTGTCAACAGTGAATATATTAAAAAAAACTAAAGAACCCAGCAGAGTGGCATTCCCCCTCCCTTTCCCAAACATCAGTGCAAAGAACTGGAATTTCTCCAGCAAGGTTAATCAGGCAACATCAGAGAAAAAGGTGGAAGTGCTGTAAACGCTTCAATCTGACATCACTGCATTCATACAAGGCATGGCTAGCTTTGACACCGGCCTGGCTGTAGCGCAGCCGCTAACTCGGTCCTAACGCTCGCACCGCCGCGATCATGAACTCACCTGCTCGTTGCACGTCTGTAGCTCTGCAGTTTAAGCCTGGTAGCTAGCGCTGCAAAATGTTTTGGTTGAGTGTCTCTGTGGCTAAAACAGCTTTAAAAAAAGGCTCAATTAAAACAATAATTGGCAAGAATGTACATTGAAAATCAGTCATAAAATTTTTTTAACATAAAAAAAGCAATTGAGCCATTTTAAACCAAAATCACACAATTTCCAAAATGCAACAGTTGCCAGAAGTTAATTCCCGTAAATGCTCCAATTAACGCCTCTATTCAATTAACCACACAAAACGTAGGCGTCGACAGCTGCGGCTGTAGGCAACCTCCCTGATGTGTTTTTTATTAACGCCACAAGATGGCAGTAGCTGCACTTGAAGTATCGCGAGTGGTTGTTACCTGCCTCTGCATGCGCTTTAAAATGCTGCCGCTTACAATCAACTCATCTGTTATTACAACACTGGTTCTGTGTTGTGCAATAGAACTTTTGAATAAATGACCATGCGGTCAATGATAGAGTTTCGCTTTCTCATGCACTCCCCATCATGATTACAGTTTACAAATGATGTTTTTAGAGACGATGGGTTTCCTTTGCGGTTAAGGTCAATAAACACCTCTAGCTATAATTAGAGCATTTACGGTATAAATAAAAAAAAAAAAAGACAAACATCCAACCTGGTTATTTGATTAGCTGTCAAGTACGAGTCTTCTTACCGCTAAAAGGAGACAAGTTAAGTGCCAATAAAAGTGAACAATCTTTGGCTTTCTGTTGTGCGGAGCTGCAACATGGCTTGCCTCCATATTAGAGGAATGAACACTGGTCTCACCTGACATGGCAGAAAGCTGCCTGAGGCACCCCCACCCACCCACCCACCCACCTCCACATTGGACACGTTCTCCAGTGTTAAGTGCTAGAGTGAAAGGTGCTAACAGAAAACACTTGCTGCAAACAGCAGTTAGTTTGACATAGCAAATCAGGAACGGAGTCGTTACAATCATGGTCGCATTGTGCTCTTCTTCTTTGTCGTCGTCTTCTTCTTGCCTCCATGCTACGTTCCGCCCCCCTTGTCCTCTTGCTCTTCCATGTTCCTGCGCGCCATCCTCTCTCGGCGCTCCGCCAGCCGCCGACATCGAGGGCAGGCCATGCTGGCCTTGAAGCAGGCGCGGTGGTAACACGCGTGGCACTCTGGGAAGAGGAAGGCAATAGAAACGCATTAAGAGTGGAAATGTTGTATAGAGGCACAACAACAGAGGGAGCAAACATCACACAAGTAACCAGTCCAACCAGTTTGCCTCAGGGAAACGGTGTCAACCAATCACAGCGAGCGGGGCGCTATAAAAGGCGCAGAGGTGTAAAGCAGCGAGGCAGTAGGGAAAGAGGCGGCAGGTGGGTGAGACGGAGCAGGTAGCAGCCGACCACGCCTTCGACGAGTTCAGACACAGAACCACTACACAACTTCCTCCTTACTGTATATCATCCTTTCAGACACAAAATGAACTTGACAAGGAAACAATTCCCCGAGAAAAGTGTTTATTACATGACAAGAAGCTGAAACAACAGACTGGAAACTTAAAACTTCAAAGTAAAATGTTAAAAAGGAGATGGCTTCACAGACAAGATGTGTTGGAATGGAATGAATGTGCAGAAGGACGAGCTGAGAAATGATGCTGCGGCTCGGAGGCTTCATTATGTGACAGCAGGCGTGTCCTTTTCCCACCCATACATTCCTGCCTCAAGGCATGCTGGGTAGCTTGTGGTAATCTTTCTCCAAACATTCTGCCGTGTTTGGCGCATTTTTGCTAGATTGCAAAATATGTTGAGGAGGTCGTCAGAGAAGTAAACAAGGAGGAGTTAACATCATCTCGATAGCCAATGTTTTATTGTTCATAGCTCACATTGTTGTTGCAGCTGGACTACCCAGCATGCCTTGCGGACATTTGGTAATAACAGTTTTAAGTTGTGTGCTATGTTTAGCGCTCAGTTGTTAATTTATGTGATGCGTTAACTTGCTGTGGATGTGTTGTGTTTCCGTTTTGTTGCACCGTGAGCAAGTATGTTGTACCGCTTAACGCCACATTTTTTAACCCAATGTGGCCTGCAAGTCAAAAAGTCTGCTCACCCCTGAGCTGAGACGTTATACATGTTTCAAGAATAAACTGCTGCTCAGCTTTGTGATATACAGTCAAACCTGTCTTAGCGGCCACCTGTATGTAACGGCCACCTGCCTATAGCGGCCACTGAAGAAGAAAAAATCCCCCACAGAAAATGTGCGTGTTGTAGACCCTGTGTATAGCAGTCACCTGTCTAACCTGTCAAAATACCGACTCAAGCAGAAGCTTCATGCACGAAAAGGTTTTGTTTTTTAAGCAATGAAGCCGCCGTGTGTAGACTTTAATTACTGAGTCGTAGCTCAGTCACAATCATTCACAAGATCCACACAAGCTGTCAGTTGTTCGACATAAAAAAAGCCGTCTTCTTACTTTGCAATGCCGCCCTGAAAAGATTCAATGACAGCCAAAACGGTAATCTTCCCACTTTGCAATGCCGCCGTGAATAGACTCTAAAATGGCCAAAATACCTGAATAAAACATCTAAAATTTAACTTAATTGCCGACTAATTAGAGAATAGAAGCCCATTCAATAAGAAAGGAGCGATGGTATTGTTAGTTTACTACGATCTTTGCAACTCCTCCTAGAATTCTAATATTTCAACTTTATGCAACTAAAATGACGTTATTTTTCCTCATAATATTACAATGTTATCCTCGAATTCTCTCAGTGGCCCCCGGGCCGCATATTGAGCAACGCTGCGCTACAGCGTAGTCACCACACCGACCCTCCCGATTAGCTCTTTAGCTTCCTGTGTAGTAGTTGTCAACAATGGCGACTGTTTTAGGCAATTTCCCTCCATGAATTGTTGGACATCTGGCGACCCCAGTAATGGGGTGAGGAAGTCTTATGTACTCACATTTGTGGGTTTCTTCGCACCTCAGTTTGTTCCATTGTTTCTTTTGTTTTGGCCAATTTAAAAATAACACATTTTTATGGGCATATGAGTTACTCGTGTCATTCATTGGTGGTCCATGACAGTAACCCCCGCTTTTCAGGCAAACACTTCCAGCAGCGCCGTGACGCTGTAGCATAATGAAGCCTTTACTTAAGGAACATCTCCACCTGAATGAAGCCAGCCACCGGAGCAAACAACTGTTCCGACAAAACCGTCCACCAGCTGTGCAAACTGTCAAAGTGCAGAAATTCCCAAACAGCTGAGAAGAAGAACCACCACCAGACCGGCCAAAGATTTGTGGCAAGCTCAAGCAAAAAGGAGACAACCTATACAACACCATCACATTAAAACAAGACTTCTACTGTACCAATTACTTGCAAGTCACTATCAGACTGACCTTAAGATAAAACTATATTATTTTCCTAGATAACCGACTGAAGAAAGCAATCGTCTTACGTTCAGGGTTTTGAGATTTACACATGCACTATTTTCTTATAGTCAGGTCAATATGGTTATTTGCTGATAAACCACACATTATTCAACTAACAAGGAGGTTTTAAGAACTTAATTCATCTTTGACATGAAAAAAAAACAAGCTGGTGCTTCCCCAAAGAAAAAGCGGAGGCAATAAATAACAGAAGAAGCAACATAAGCCTTGACTGTCGTCAGTTGCTACTTTAGTAACGCATTCATTTAGTCACGCACTGGACTCCTGGGATTTAATCCTCATCAGCATTCCCCCCACCGCCCATGTCCTCCTCACACGTGTGCCTGCCTCTCGTGATTCTGCGGGCTCTGCGCGTCTTGCGAGCTCGCCAGTTGGACTGAACAGGAATGGAATCCGCTTGGCCGTCGCTCTCGCTCGGCTCTCGGGAGAACAGGGCCGACAGTTTCAGCACTTTCTCCGTGAGCCCTGCCTCCAAAGTCCCGCCTCCTGTCTCCGACAAACGTCTCTCAGGCTCTTCTTCCTCTTTGGCGTCGTCCTCAGAGCCTCCTTTCGAGAAAGTCTTGGCTAAGCTGGCTAACCACGACTCCTTTCTAACTCGTCCTGTTTCCACCTCATCTAAACTGTCCTGGCTGCTGCATGTCTCGCTGTCACTGCCTTTCCTGTCGCTCTTGGAGAGGCTCTTCTTCAGTCGCTCGAAATTGAGAATTTTCAGTAAACTGACCCGTCTTGCCTGCCCGTCCTCACTTTCCTCGCTCTTTGACCTTTCTTTGGTACAAACCTCACTTCCCTCCTTGCTTCCATGATCGCTTTCCTTCCCTTCATCCTTCTCAGACTCGCTCCCTCCAGTCATCTCCTGCTCGTCCTCGGTTCCTTGATGCCAGGAGAAAGCCTTTACCAACTTTCCAGGAGAGAAACTCCAAAATATTCCCCCTTTTCCCCGTTTTGCTTGCGCTGTGTCCGTGGATTCATCTCGGTCCCCGGGCTCATCTGATTCTAAATCGTCTTCCCCGCCCTCCCCGCCCTCCCCCTCCCTCCGGTCCTTTGAGAGGGCCCTCGCCAGCCGACGAGGCTTGGAGATCTTCCAGTCTCTCCAGATAATGGGAGCAGAGCGGCGGCGAGGGGGCAACTGTAGGCCTCCAAGGCCTGCTACCAGCAGAGAGGGCTCACCTTCGCAGCGCTGGCACTTGCTCAGTTGGAAGGGGAAGATGATGTCTTTGTCGTTGCCGCAGAACTCGCACACGAAGCCTTTCGCCTGGCACAGCTGGAGGAGATCAGTGGAGAGGTGAGCAAGAACTGGTTGTACCGGACACAGCTGACTTTACAATGCTTTCATGGCAACTACAGTATCTTACCACACAGCCTGCTACGTGCATGGTGCCCAGTTTAAGCAGCTCCTTCATTCGGGGGGCCAATTCCCCATTGCGCACAGACGTGAGGTCATTTAGGGAAAACAGGTGAAGGTCCTCTGTCAGGTGACCAGGAAGGCTGTCGAAGTGCTCAAGAACCCTAAGAGAGGACATGCACGCGCGAGCGCGCGCGCGCGCACACACACACACACACACACACACACACACACACACACACACACACACACACACACGATACAGGAAGTCACATTTTGTCCATTTTGACCCGAATTATGGTGAGGATACCAATAAGCTTACTCATTTGCAAAGCGACAGGTCTTGAAGAGATTTTTCATATGAAACAGCTGCATCCTTAAAACCTAAAAATGAGGAGAAATTGGAGGATTATTTGTTTTTAATTAAGTTAGATGAGGCAAAGGCATATACGTTTGATTTACTTCACATTAAAAATATAAATTTCAGACATTTTCAAAAGACAACCCCTTCAGTACCGGCCATTTTAGACAATGTTGACTTATTTTTTTTCAAGGCACAATATAATATTGTGTTCTATGGCTATATAAACATGGAACCTACCGAAAGAAAGATTCAACTCACAACAAAAAAAAAAAGCGAGAAAACCAGCTTGTGGTGAAAAGATACATTTCTGCTTGAAATGTATCTTTTCACCACAAGCTGGTTTTCTCCCTTTTTTTCCTCCCTTTTTTCTCCCTAACTTTCACTTTGACACAAAAATTTTTTGCTTTTGTGACAGCTCAAATCTCTGAACAGCTACACCACAACGTAAACAAGAAATAAAGGGTTGTTTTACATCCAAATCATTTATTTACATTGTGTTGTCATTGACTAATATTTAAACATGTTTGATGATCTGAAACTTTTAAGTGTGACAAACATACGTCCGCTCAGCATCAGCTTAGTAAGCTCAATGAAGCGCAAGAACAGCTTCATTTATTCATTCTGCTTCCAATAATGACAGACCACACATCTTCACTATTAGGATCATTCACAATCAGCTGTTATATTTTGGTTCTGAGTCGCGGCCCACACTTTATTTCCACTTGAAACACAGACTGGAATTACAAATCACTCACCCGGACGGACTCCAGCGCTTTCACCTTCTTGTAGAGGCCGCTATTGATGTCATTCGGGTTGAAGAGCGGGTCGCTGGCGATCTTGCTCAGCAAGTCACGGGCAAAGTTGCTCACATAGTATTTGCCAAAGTCCCACTTCATCAGAATGCGACCGGGAACCACAGCCTGGGCGTTCTCGTGGCAGCACTGGCAGAAGTAACGGCCGATGTACTCGCAGTAGCGCAGTCTCTTAATATAGTCTGTGTAATAAACACAAGGCTGAGTCGCTCGCTATGCAGATGTGTCAAGGGGAGGGAATAGAACAATATTGTATTGTACCTGGGTCAACGCGGGTGCCGCAGCCAGCACAGCGATAATTCTGTTTAGCCACTATTATCTTCCTCCTGGAAGAAGAGATCAGATCACTATATCAGGGGTGCCCAAAATGCGCCTGTTTTGTATTGGCCTGCGGCACGTTCTAAAAATATCATTTACCATGAAAACAAAAAAAAAAATACTAATAATAAAAATTAAAAAAAAAAATAAATATAAAAAATAAAAAACAGCAAAAACTGAAAAATCTGCAGTAATTTTACAAGAATAAAGTTCCAACATTAAGAGAAAAAAGCTGTAATCTACTGAGAAAAAGTCGCAATTTTACGAGAATAACACAGTAATATTATGAGGAAATTTAATGTCATTTTAGTACCATGAAGATGAAATATTAAAAAAAAGATGTTATTTTTTTCATTTTGTAATATTATGAGAAACAATCAAATCAACAAATAAAACGATGTCATTTTGGGAAACCAGGTTGCGTAAAAAGTTAGAATGTTATGAGAATAAAGTCAAAATATTGAGAAAAAAAGTCGTATTCGATGGAGAGAAAAAAAGTCGCAATTTTACGAGAATAACGTAATGTGAGGAAAAATAATGTCATTTTAGTAGCTTAGAGTTGAAGTATTAAAGTTTTTGGGGGGGTTTTCAGTCGCAATAAAAAAAAAAAAAGAAAAAACAAAACAAAATGAAGTTGTCATTTTTGCAAAATTAGTTTGGGGAAAAAAATTATAATATTATGGGAATAAAGTCAAAATATCCTGGGAATAAAGTCATAATATTCCTAAAAGAAAATTTACGAAGATTATTTGCAAAGAATGTAGACATTTTTGGGGAGTAAAAAAAAAAAAAAAGAGGAAAGCGCAAAGTTGATACTAATATGCTTTTTCACCTACTGTATGTCACAAAGCTCAGATGCAGTTTTTTCTTGAAATACTGTATATACTTGTACAACTTCTTAGCACATCTTTCTGCAAAATATCAAAGCGGCCCTTGTATCCTTTCATTTTTCAGTACGCGGTCCTTGGTGGAAAAAGTTTGCACACCCCTGCACCATATGAAAGTACTGTAGAAGGTCCGTTAACGCTGCTGCTGACATACTTGGGCGGCGGGTGAACGTTGAAGATGATCTGCGGCCGTGGCGGCGCCCACTCCAGGTTCCCTCGTACGCGAATTCGTAGCTTATAGATGTCTGCGTGTTCCCCGTCATCGGGGGAGATGGGCAGAGAGTCTGGGATAGGCAGCAGCTGAGAGACCACAATCAAAAAGGATGTTTAGACTTGGCTGTCATGTGCCCAGTGCTTCGGGGTAGCGGGAAGGCGAACCTTCTGTGGGGCGTCCTGTTCAGGAACCAGCCAGTCAAGCTCGGAGGCAGCGGGGAGCTGCATGCCCTCAAACTGTCGGAGCAAACCCATGGCGACGGACTCGGCCGAGTTGGACTGAAGGAAGGAGGTGGAGCTGTAGAAAAGGAGAAATGATTGGATTGATGCAGGCAATTATATTTTGACACAAACCAAGAGGAGGTCATCTCACTCAAAATAACACAACAAGTAACACATTCACAATGTAAATGCACAACACGGGCTACGTGAGTACAGGAATAAACGCTTACCCAATTATATACTTGCAAAGCAATACTATTTTACACAAATGTATAACCCACAAGGCATGCTGGGTAACATACTGCCAGGGAAGTGTGCGCGTGGACTTCCCAGCATGCCTTACGGGATATAAATGAGCATAAAATGGTATTGTTTTGCATGTATATTTGTGAGAAAGTAGTTCGCCCCACTATTTGAGAAGCACTGCATTAGTGGATCTCATTCGACGTGCATGTGTACCTAAAGAAGCGTCCGGTGAGATACAGGAATGCACTTACATGGACTCTGAGCTCAGAAAAGACCTGCTACTGGAGCTTACACTCCGCTTGATGTCTGCTTCTGGAACACATGGCAACACATACACATAAGAACACATCATCATCATCATCATCATCATCATATGAGTGTAGGAAAGCTGGCATTCAAAAAGGAGAACCAGGGAAATAATGTCAGGACAAACGTGTCTATACTACAAGTATCAGCAGCAATCAATCGGTGGAGGATGGTAGTCATTCACCGTGTGTCACATGACACTGCTTACTAAAGCTAAGCAGCACACAAAGCAAGATATCATCATTACACAAACAATATTATAATAAAACTATCTCTCGTGCTACGGCGGGATCTGTGTTTTGCTCATCTACATATAATACGCAATAATATAAAAAGCAGTTAGAGGTGAGGATGGGTCAGGTGCGTGAATGCGGTGAATGCAGTGAATGACATCGACCAGGCTTTCTGTTCATAAACAGGACAGTGGTATGGATGAACAAGAAGATTAGATGGCAGCTACGTAAGACTATGCAACTAAGCAATTCTCACACGAGCATCAGCACCCTCCAAGAACACCTGAGCACTCGACACCAACACAGGCAGACAGCGAGCTCGACTCAAAATTGAAAACTTCAAATCTCCTCCCAGTATATTCCATAGTATGAAGGAAAAGCTTCAGTAGTGACAATTAATTCAACAGATATTTTTAGCAGCTAGTCCTGTCACGATAACACATTTTGCCTGTCGATAATTGTGCCACAAATTATCATCAATAATCAATGTTATCAACATTTTTTGAGACCATTTTTTTATTAATTATTGTCATGAGAGGTGTAATTCACATTTGAACCACTAGATGGTACTCAAGTACAGTGTGCCTGTGTGAGCCACATTAGCTTGACACAGAAGTTGCCTGTATGTATGTTGTTTAAAATGTATGCCATATTGAATGGTTTCATTTCTTTTGTAAATGTAGCGAGCAACACTGTCCGTGAGTGAGCACCATTTTGCACCGTTCTGTTTATATGTACTTTGCCGACCTAACGCGTCAGTAAGCGTTGACTGTCGGGACGAAGGCTCTGCTGCCCGAGGCGCCTCCATCTGTAGTTTTTTTTTTCCCCGAGTCGTCGGTGTTCATGCTCTCACCTTGTTCATTCTGTTTAAAAACGAAATATTCCCACACTAGGGGCTGTTGCGTTCGCCTTAGATACCATCGCTTCTGTGCCTTCATTCATGTTAGCATATGCTTTCCCACAAGGCTAATTTAGTGCTAGCACTCTGTGTCCACTCACTAGCAGCCCTGCCTCCACAAAGAGGCTGAATGAGAGGAGATGAGGGGCCACTCTCTCAGTTCATTCCACTATAGAACCAATGCACACAGACAGACGCAGAGTGAACCCTCTTTGTCATCCACCCTGTGTGATACAGACGGAGAGACGAGCAGATGAAACACACACGCATACATGCACATGTCAATTTATCGAGGGCGTCATAATTATCTACCTGTTTTTGTTTTGTTTTTTTATCGTCCGATTTATCGATTATCGTGACAGGCCTATTACCAGCTGTTACCAAAAGCAAAGAGGCAGTTGCCAATGAACTGAATAGTGTTAGCCAGTTTCCCAGGAAGGACTATAAAAACAGACGTTTCAGTTTGGAGTCAAGCTCACTGCGTTTCCTCCCAGAGGAACCCCACCCCCTTTTACCAGCCACCCAGCAGATACCTGAGAAAAGGGAGGCAAGTGACAGGGAGAGGCCGTTCTGAGAGATCGCCAGCAGGGACTGACCCTCACAGCCATCTGAGAAACAGAAACTAACACTCAGCACAACCGTCACCAAACAGCACAGAGAAAGACTGCAGGTTTTGCATGCAAACACACGGGACACATGTACAAAGAACACCCTCACCTGGGGCCCCGAGATGCAACACCATATCAGACGTGTATCCCCAAGAACGACATCGGCAATTTCGGTTCGACACCAAAACATTTCTGGTAATTGACCCTCAGCTACATCTTATGTACGACAGCATTCTAAATCAATGTGCTGCAACTGAAATAAGTGCTTCCTAAAAATTGGACAATCACTACATTTGACAATCAGAATGATTGCATGAATTCACCGCATGTATACGACTTCATTCGGGGGTGTCCAAAGTGCGGCTTGATTTCCATGCTGTGGCTCTTTTATTTTTTAGAATTGGCCCGCGTCACATTGAAGAAATAAAATTAAACAAAAAAACACCAGCAAAAACAGGGAAAAAATATAGCAAAAAGGCAACATATTTTAAGCCTTTTTACAAAAAATATAGTTTTTTTTTTTCAAAAACACTGTATATTCATCAATAAACCATTGCTGTTTTGTGGTTGAATACGGCTTATTATTAGTAGTAAAAAAAAAATGCATATTTAAGCAAATTTTGCATCTTTTTTGCATAAATTATCCATTTTCAACCATAAAAATGGCGAAATGAAGGAAAAAAAAAATAAGAAGGGGGAACTCGTCCAATACTGATATGTGAGTCTATATTAGGTCTTACATATGTCTTATTTTCTCTTATTATGCCTACTACTTGGGGTAATACAAATGTCAAGGTGACTATAGGGCTGTTATTTCATGTCTAGAGGGCTCTAGTAATGTTAAAACCGGTATTTAGAAGGTCATGAACAGGTTTTCTATGCTTCACCTAGGTAAATATTCCATTTATAAATATGAAATGCTGCTTCAGGGAAATTCACTTACCACAGTCGGGTTTGGAACCAATTAACCGTGATAAAGGAGGGATTACTGTACATTTATAAAAACACTAAATTGGCCCCCCACATCCTTTGATTTTTCAGCTTGGTTGTTTTTAGGATCCCCCTTCCTTATTTAGATGGTGTTTGACTGTTTAAAGATCTGATTAACACATTAAGCAAATCCCTCTTGCATGTATACACTTGGATCGATTGATCACTGTTTATACCGACAAGGGGACAAAGTAACCTGACAAAAGCTGAAATATGTCAATATTTTTTCAACTATACGAATAGAACATGTTTAAGTGGCGGAACGTTCTAGAAGATGCCAGTTTTAATAGGTGACTGATGCCTGAGCACATTGAACACTCGAACTGCCATATTTTAACAGCAAAACTTAAAGGTTTGTATTCACAATTGAATTAATGTCATACATTTGTATTTCATTCGTTGATGACCTGTGGAGGAAACCTCCAAGGAAGATGTGGACTGAGGTCAACTCTTTTGTAATCCAATCCCATCGCAAAAACGAACATTTTATTCAGAGCAAAATATTAAACTAGAGCGCATAAATGCCTACGTACACCATCCCTAGACTAAACACACCCTATCAAATTGTTATGGCCCTATAATTCCTAGCTACGGACAGATACAATATTGCAAAGTCATCAAAACTTCACCCGCTGCTAGTCTGCACCTTTTGTATTTACAGTTTGCAGGGTAAATGATTGATGGGAGACATGTTTAGTTAGCAGAATGAAGGCAATGTGGTGATTGGGTTATGAGTACACATACATAGACGCTGTGGAAAACTCCAGATCAATAAATGTTTAATGTCTTTTTATTACCTCGTAGTTCACACTCCTCCACCTCCTCAGCGGAGTCAGAGTCAGAGAGGCCGTGAAGGGAGTCCTGGGAGCTCCTTCTCGAGCCGCCGCTATCAATCGAGTGGAAAACTAAAAGAACAACAATGGAGACATGAAACTGAACGGTTGAGTTGCTGTCTTGCTGTACATGTGACCAAATCAAGCCAGAATTCACCTTTTCAAAAACAAATTGACCAAAATTCTATCTGCAGTCCGACACGTATAAATAAACACAAATGTGCCTAAAATAAAGAATTTATTTATTATTACATGGTGGACCGCTTTATTTTTTAGGCCCAAAAGGGTAATTTCTATGAAAAATGGGTGCGTTTATGTCAACATGCATTACAAAGCATTCAAACGCACACAGTGACTTCCAGGTCAGTGCAAAGTAAGCTTCCAAATGAAAGCACGGCAACATTAACCTGGATTCTACCACAGCCAATAATAAAATGCATCAATTTGTTATTTTCTTTACATTTGTAGCTACCAAGGATCTTTACTGAATGAAGAACTGCCACAATAAAGTCTTCCTAGAAGTGTCAAAAAAGGAGACAAATCCTAGATCAGGGGTCACCAACTTGGTGCCCGCGGGCACCAGGTAGCACCCCACGACCACATGAGGTGCCCGCAAGCCTGCTTTTCATTCAGGTTTTCAGTTAATAATGAAAGAACAGTAGGAAGAAATGCATTCTGAAATACAAAATGTGAGTTGTGGACACCAGCATTTTGTTAATGTTCTGGTAAAACAAGCATATTCGCTTTGTTTGGGTTAAAAATAAGCTCTGAAAATAAATGTTACAAAAATGAGTAGCTCTTGGCCACTTTCATTTTGTTTCACTCTTCCACATTTTTCCAAAACATACAGACCCTTTCCAAAAAATTAGAATGTCATGGAAAAGTTGTTTAATTTCCATAATTCCATTCATAAAGTTAAACTTTCATAGATTATAGATTCAGGGCCCACAATTTAAACGAATTCAAGTGTTTGTTTGTTTATTTTTACGTAATTTGGGCTTCCAGCTCATAAAACCCACGAAAACAGGAATTCAAAAAATTAGAATACTGTGAAGAAATCACCATTTACTTCTCAGTTTTTGCAGGAAAAAAAAGAAATTAGGATCACATCAAATCAATCAAAATATGGTACTTTCAAAACGATATGTCAATCTTCCGACACCTTCTACACAGAAGTACAGATGACGTCTCAAGAAGCCTTTTCCTCGATGGACAACTCCTGTACGACTGAGAGCCTACACAGACGCATTGCGACCAACTTTGGGAGAGACATCCTTCTGCTGGTACGTAGCTTAGAAAAGGCCACTCTTAAATTAGCAGATTTAAGGAACCACCTCAGATTTAATCTTAGATGCAGGCAGAGTAGGTTAATCCCCAAATGCATGAGGCAAGCGTCCCTTGAGCAAGGACACTTGGCAAGGAAAATGCAACAAAACTACATCAGAAAAATACAGAATTTGAGAATTAGGAGACTTAACATAGAGATAAAAAATAAACAGTCTGAAGTAGAAACCTTCTATCAGAGATTGCAAACCAAGCTTACGCACGAAACCTATCAGGAGGTTTGTGAATTTACCAAATCAGGTTATATGAAGCACCATAGCAAAACCAAAGAAAGGCATAAGGGAAAATTCCAGAAACTTCTATCGGAAAATCGACCACAGCTTGTCGTAAACACTAAGGATGGGGGGAATCAGACCAATACTAAAGAAAATTGGATCAAAAATCTGTCAGACAGAAGCCTCTCGGAGACAGAGAAGGCAGTATTAACCAAGGGTCTCAACTTCTCAGTGACTCCTAAAACGATACCCACAGTAGACTATATCACAGCAGCTGAATCGGCCATCAGGAACAATAACCTTTCTAGAACAGAGGCAGGGGACCTTCGTCTGAGAATATCGGCCCTTCTCAGTAGTGCCAAACCACCACTGTCCAATATCACGTTAGGTGAGAGGAAAGCATTAGCGGCTCTGCAGAAAGATGAGAGCATCACCATCTTACCAGCTGATAAGGGCAGATGCACAGTGGTTCTCAACACATTGGACTACGAAGAAAAAATAACAAGTCTAATTAGTGATGCCAACACATATGAGCAACTTAAAAGGGACCCATCCAGTAGGTATAAGAAAGAAATCATACACTGTCTCCAAAAGTTAGAGAAGGAAGAACTAATTGACAGACAGATGTATCATAGGTTATACCCTGGGGAGGCTACACCATGTATCTATGGCCTTCCAAAAATCCACAAGGAAGGGTTTCCCCTCAGACCCATTGTCTGTAGCATTGACTCTACCACGTACAATGTAGCGAAATATGTAAAAACAGTCTTATCCCCATTGGTAGGCAACACTGATCATCATATAGAAAACACAAAAGGGTTTGTGGCGAGCATCAAAGACCTCAGATTGGAGCCAGAGGAAACTTTGGTGTCTTATGATGTGACTTCACTTTTCACATCTGTCCCCACCTCAGCAGCAGTCTCAGTGGTGAGGAAGAGACTGCTCGAGGACTCAACTCTGCATCGGAGAACAAAACTTAGTGCTGACCACATCTGCCAATTACTGGAAATTTGCCTTAACACCACATATTTTCAGTTTAGAGGGAAATTCTACAGACAAATTCATGGTTGTGCTATGGGCTCACCAGTCTCACCCATAGTGGCGAATCTGTACATGGAAGAGATGGAGAAACAGGCTCTCACATCCTTCTCAGGGACAAAACCAAGGCACTGGTTTAGATACGTGGATGACACCTTTGTCATAATCAAAAAACAAGAAATTCAGTCTTTCACAGATCACATCAATGCGGTGGACACCAATATCAAATTTACTCGCGAGGACACTAAAGAAAACCAACTAGCCTTCTTAGACTGCAAGGTAATTATAGGAAAGGACAGACAGCTACTTACAGAGGTCTTTAGAAAGGCCACACACACTGACCAATACCTGCTTTTTGAATCAAACCATCCACTACAACATAAACTAGGGGTTATTAGGACCCTCCAACATAGAGCGGAACAAATACCAACTAGTGCTGAGGGAAAGAAAAAGGAGACACAACATGTCCAGAGAGCGCTCTCAACCTGTGGGTACCCACGGTGGGCTTTTAACAAATGTCAAAAGAAGAGAGTAGGGAAAGAAACCCAAAAGCCCACAGAAGCAAAAAGGAGAGGAGTGGTAGTCCCTTATGTAGCGGGGGTCTCCGAAAAACTCCAGAGGATCTTATGGCAACACAAAATTCCTACCTATTTCAAACCAGTAAATACCCTGAGACAAAAATTAGTGCATCCTAAAGACAAGGCTCCAAACCAGAAACAGAGCAATGTGGTCTACTCCATCCACTGTAAAGATGAGGAATGCAAAGAACACTACATTGGGGAAACTAAGCAAATGCTCCAAAAAAGGCTTTATCAACATCGCAGGGACAATGCTAGTGGTCCTCAATCAGCAGTACATCTACACCTGAAAGCTACCAATCACTCTTTTCAGGACAGCGAGGTAAAGATTTTGGCCAAAGAAAACAGATGGTTTGAAAGAGGAGTAAAGGAAGCTATTTTTGTCAAACAACAGAACCCATCATTGAATCGGAATGGTGGTTTGAGGTTTAATTTGGACCCTGTGTTCAGCAGGTTACTGAGACCAAAACCCACAGCTCTTAGTCTTGCAAATGAGGTGAAGGCAGGGCCGAGCCAGAACAATAGATGCTAACAAGCCAGTATCAGAGTCGTTCATACCCAATTCAGGGAGCGACACTTCCCTTTTATCGTAGGTGTGAATAACAGGATAGGATTATACCACTGCTCCGCCCAGGCTTAGTGTAACGAACCAATAGGAGGAGGGTGTTGGCACACCAATTCCGCCCACTCTTACTGTATTTAAGGCCTAAGCTACCAGCACTTATTAGTTTGCTGACGAAGCTCTTCAGATGAGGAGCGAAACGTCCGACACCTTCTACACAGAAGTACAGATGACGTCTCAAGAAGCCTTTTCCTCGATCAATCTTCAATACTTGGTTGGGAATCCCTTTGCCTTAATCACTGCCTCGATGCCACGTGGCATTGAAGCAATCGGCCTGTGGCATTGCCTGGGAGTTATGGAAGCCCAGATTTCCTTGATGCTTGCTGTCAGCTCTTCTTTGTTGTTGGGTCTGGTGCCCCTCATTTTCCTCTTGGTAATTCCCCATAGATTCTCAATGGGGTTTAGGTCCGGTGAGTTGGCTGGCCAGTCAAGCACTGTGATGGCATGGGCTTCAAACCAGGTTTTGGTGCTTCTGGCGGTACGGGCAGGGGCCAGGTCCTGCTGGAAGATGAAATCTGCATCTCCATACAGATCCTCAGCAGAAGGAATCATGAAGTCCTCTAAAACATTCTGGTAGACTGTTGCGGTGACCTTGGATTTAAGAAAGCAGAGTTTACCAACACCTGCACCGGACATTGCACCCCAAATCATGACGGACTGTGGATATTTCACACTGGACCTCAGGCAGCTTGGGTTCTGTTCCTCACCCGTCTTCCTCCAAACCCTTGGACCTTGATTCCCAAATGAAAGGCACACTTTACTTTCATCGGAAAAGAGGACCTTGGACCACTGGCCAACAGTCCAGTCCTTCTTCTCCTTGGCCCAGTGGAGACGCTTCCTTACGTTGGTTCAGGTTCAGAAGTGGCTTGACCCGAGGAACCCGACAGTGGTAGCCCATCTCCCGGATGCGTCTGAATGTGGTGGTTTTTGAAGCTGTGACTCCCGCCTCATTCCACTCTTTCTGGATCTCTGCCAGATTCTTGAATCTTCCCTGTTTGATAATCCGCTGAAGCCCACGGTCATCTCTTTTGCTGGTGCATCTTCTCCTGCCACATTTTGCCCTTCCTCTAGACTTTCCATTGATATGCTTGGACACAGCACTCTGTGAACAACCAGCCTCCTTAGCTATGAACTTTTGTGGCTTACCCATCCTATGGAGGGTATCAATGATGGTCTTCTGGCCAGTTGTCATGTCTGCAGTCTTCCCCATATTGAACCCAACTGAGACAACTGAACCAAACTGAAGCAATTTAATGACACCTGGGGAAGCCTGTGCAGGTGATTTGACTTTAGTAGATGATTAGTGTGTGACACTCAGTTTAAAACATTCATGCCCTGCAAAATTTGGGCTGATTTCTTCACAGTATTCTAATTTTTTGAATTCCTGTTTTCGTGGGTTTTATGAGCTGGAAGCCCAAATTATGTAAAAATAAACAAATGAATACTTGAAATCGTTTAAATTGTGGGCCCTGAATCTATAATCTATGAAAGTTTAACTTTTTGAATGGAATTATGGAAATTAAACAACTTTTCCATGACATTCTAATTTTTTGGAAAGGGTCTGTATTAATTACTAAATCATTATGTTTTTTGGTTGAATACAGCCCATTATTAGTAAAAAAAAAAACCGCATATTTAAGCAAGTTTGCCAAAATTAAGCATTTTCAAGCATAAAAACTGCTAAATAAACTAACATACAAATAAAAGGCATTTCAGAAGACACATTGTGATGATATGTAGTATTGTACACTGGTCAATAGGTGTCAGTAATGTTGCTGTAATGTTCAGTGAGACACACAAGCACCAGACTTGATTGCCGGAACAACAGGATTTGATTGCTGCTGTGAATTATCACACAACAGGCACAATAATCCTTAACACAGGCTACTGTTACAACCGTGAAATTCAGTTAACATGGCCCGGATCCAATGAACCGCATTAAATGAGAGATTACTGTATATCGTTTCCAACTGTGGTCCCTGTGTGTGTAATGGCCACGTGTCCCGGTATATTTATATAGTCTGTCCTCGTAAGCAAAGTGTTTAAGTGTGAGTGGACTGCATCTTACTGTGCTGGGAGGCCGTGCAGGGCGGCAGGCGGTTGCGGCGGATCTGCTGCCTTCGCAGGCGGATCTTCTGCTTGAGCTGCTGGATCTCAGAGTCACTGTCTCCTTCTTCCTCGCCCTCCTGCTGCTGATGCCGCAAGTTGTACTTCATCAGCTCGATGGCGGCAATGAGCGACTCGCAGATGCTGAAATGAGCGTTCTCCTACGTGGACAAAGGTCATTACAAGGGTTTAGACTGTTTACGTCATCACAGTGAGTTCTGCATCAACTGGCATTAATGGTGTACCTTTTCAAGGTCAGCGCAGCTGCCAAAGTCCTGCTCTGACAGGTAGCTGATGAGGCTCTGGCCCTCTGACGGCTTCCTGAACAAGCCATCTGAAGCCCTGCTGTACTGGGACCCATCTGAAGCAAACACGAAAGCATAATCCCATCGAGTAGGTTAGAGTTGCTGTTTCGGTTATTATATGCTAACTTTGACTTTGGCTTATTTGCAATGCACAAAAACAAGAATATCATGTTTCTCCTATGCATGCAGAATGAGATGCGCTGTTGTCAGGACTTGTCAACTCACGAGACTCCATGTAACGGGAAGCGGGCGTGCTGGCATCACTGCGTTGAGGTGAGAAAGGGTTGTACTCCTTCATGCAGCAGTCATCGCCCGTCGATTCTGTGGAATAAAGCGTGCAGATTAGCCATACCTCGCCCCAAAATGTCTTTATACTCATTTATGGAAACATCATGCATCAACATATGACAGCTGTCTTTTGAAACGCATGGGCACAGTCGATTCGATCGCATGCAGAGACAAAACATGGCTGCTGATCTTTGATATGACAATGAATGCATGTATGAAGTATGTTTCAGAGCTCAACAGACAGCCCACCTTCATCTTACAAGGCTCTTGTTTCCTTTGTACGTGACATTACATCTTAAAACTTAAAATGTGACTCAAACACATACAAAAACAAAAATGGGGCACATGATGGTCTCAAAATCCACAAATGCAAGTTCATATGAGGGATGGAGGGAAATGCATCCACATGCGGTGGAACAGAAGAAGGGAAGAAAGGGGTCAAGTGATGGAAGTACAGCGTAGCTGCACTGCCAACCTGCTACCGGATCCTCTATTATTATGGTGATTTTCCGGTGAGCCGCTCCTTCGCACAAACGGTAGAAAAAAAGAGAGGTAGAGAAGACAGAGAGCATCAACCAAGAAGGAAAATCAAGCGTTAACTGAGCAGTTTTGGGTTAGAGAAAGGTCACAACCAGGATATTGAGTTATCATTGCTATTCCGCCAACAACATTCTCCCAGGATCTATTATAATCCAACAGTCTTATTGGATACTTCTGGAGACTCTAATAACTCACCTTTCCTGAGTTTTTGGGTAAGGCCTGTGTCGGAAAACGAACGGGTGTGCCCCCGGGAGCTTCGAGCCGGCCCTCTCTGCCCCTCTGAAAAAGATGAGCGCCTGGGCGCGGGTGGAGCCTGAGAACATCCCAGCATGGACGGGTCCTTGCTCTCGCTGGGCTCACTGCTCTGCGTGGAGCTTTGAGTGCTGCGGCGGCTGCGTTGGCCCAGGTTACCGATGGCCAGGTACTCTGGACCATCGTCATAGTCACAGTCGCCTGAATCGCCCGTGTCAGGCTGAGGGGAGGAGGGCGAGGGAGATTCGGAAAGCGAGATGGAGGGTATGGATGCGTGTCCAGGAGGGGGCGTCACACCCCCTTCGCTCTCCTCCGGACTGGTCACGCACACCCAGGGAGCACCCAAGCTGCTGGCTGATGAGGTAGAATCTACAACAGAACACAGCAGGGAGATGAGGTCACCTTCTGGTCAGGTTTTGCTGATTGCGGCAGGACCGAAATAATGCTAGCAACAGTGTAAGCACGGAGAAACGCGGGTGGCTGAATGCACACATTCTTCCTTCATTAATAACAAGCAGTCCTATTATGGCCCATCAGTCTATCCATACACACACTGTGGTCCATTCATTGCACACTCCTACAATGGCGTTCTTTGTATAACCATTACACAACAACATCCAGCATATCTTAGCAGCAAATCCTTATTTATAAATGGGTGGATGTAGGTATTTAAAATGTAAACACGGTGTGGTTGAAAGCTGCATACGTTACAATTACAAATTACATTTGAAAAGATAGGAGAACATCCCGGTACAAGTCTCTACAAACACAAAAGGTCAGTCATCCCTTGCCACGTTGCACTTCCCCCTTTCCCAAATATGTTCATTAAAAAAATCCGATCCAATTCCTCGCTGTTTCGCAGTTGACTACAGACTATTACTAAAATATACGCATATTTAAGCAAATGTTATGTTTTTTGACCTGAATTAAATATTTTCAAGCATACAAATGGCTCAATGAGTGAAATATAAATACAAGGCATTCAGATGACATACTGTACTTATACATTCAAAGACAAAGGCCTGGGTGCGTGTATCTAACATAGCATCATTATCATCATCATTGAACAAGTTGCAGTATTTTCACAGGTTAGTGTTTGTGTGTAAAAAGCTGTGTGTGTATGTGTAACATACAAGTACGGTAGGTATTACTATATGCGCGTGTAGCAAGTGTATCAAATGAAACAAACCAGAGACCAGGAGTATGTGTGCGTGTGTGAGTCTATATTATGTCTTATTTTCTGTCATAATTTCTACCATATTGGGTAACATGAGTATAAAAGTGACTATCGGGGTGCTATTTCACGTTTAGAGGGCTCTAGCAATGTTAAAAAACATATTTAGAAGGTTGTAAACAGGTTTTCTATGCTCCAACTACAACAATATCCCATCTTGAAGGTATTCACTTTACACGGTCAGGTCTGGGACAGATTAACAGTGATGAATGAGGGACAACTATACCATATTAGCCTGAATATAAGACAATTGCCTTTTCTTCTTATTAAATCAAAGACAAAATGAATTTCTTTTTAAAATAACAACTAGTAGATTTCAATAAGAATATATATTACACTTACAAGTTGCTTCATTGAACAACATTGCCTTAAAATCGGCACCGTAACGCATGTCGCTTGCCGACTCGCCCTACTTTCTCTCTCCGAATCAGTGGTATGTGTGTGAGTGACAGGAAGAAAAGCTCACTTGAGAAGTCAGTTAGTGCAGTGGGCCGCGGCCCGGTACTGGGCCGTGGGTCATTTGGTACTGGGCCACACAGAAAGAAAAAATCATTTCCATTATTTCATTTTTCTTTGATGTTTTATTTTGAAAAGTGGCCAGAATTACATCCGTCTCACTTGACGCATGTCCATTGTGCATGTGCTAACTTTATCTCATGCCACACAGATAGACAACTACTGTATTTTTACCATTTTTCTTTCACCTCATATTTGGTCTCAAATGCTGATACTATGTGGGAATGCATAAAGGTAAGTTTTGATGGCTTACTGAGCGCTAATGTGTACATTTGTGTGAAGTGAATTCATGCTAGCGCACTGCCTTTTACCACACATGTCAAACAGCGATGTAATAATCTTTCTGCAAAAACTTGGCTGGAACTTGAACTGGTGGATGGTGGGTCGGCACTCATTTTGATGTTATTCATGTCTTAGTTTTACACAATACATAATAAATAAGATCAATTAGATCGCTATATTGTACAAACCCCCCCCCTCCCCCCTTGTGTTGTGGGAACACAAGCCGGTCTGTGGGTCAAAAAAGGTTGGGGACCACTGACTTAGTGCACAAATGTCTACAATCTGAAAATAAATGACTTTTTTTTTTTTTTTTTTTTTTTTAGAAAACAAATAGTGTGCTAATTTCAGGTCAGTATGGTGTTACGATATCGGCACCACCCCTGGCCAAATTGGGCATCTAAGCAGAATTTTATTTGGTGTCACATTACTTGTCCCCCCCCCCCCTCCTGCCTGTGGCTGACTTGGTGCTCTAACGTACAAAACGTGCCTGTTCGAATTAGCAAGCTTTCCTTACTTGTGCTGTTGCTGTTCGGGGAGCCGACTGCTGCCATGTTCCCGTTGGTGGTGGCGGTCACATCTCGGAGAGAGCAGTGGGATGTGGTGAGCCTCCGGTTTAGAGATTCTTCTGCCGGTGCGGAGTCTGCACGTCTCCATGCCCCGCCGGCCCCCGGCAACACACACAGGCTCTGGCTCTTCAACAGGCCGAGGCACGGCGGGTTCTTCAGAGGGGACAGCTGCAGGAGTGAAGGAGGCAAAAACATCAACAAATGTCTCCATGGTCTTCTAAAGCTGGGGAAGCCCATCAGGACGTACACATACGTGACACCCACCCCGACTGTGTCTATCTGGGCCAGCAGTTTGGGGTTATTCTGCTCCACGGCTTCCAGACACTGGAACATGGCGGTGACGTGTGGCTCACTGAGGAGGAAGGCCTCATCTGGAAAATCCCACATTTACGGCAAGAAAGTGATGATGAAACACCATAAAGGCAACCTGATGACCCGTCCCAGCTTACCGTGGTAGTATTTTCTCGTGTGCCCCACGTGCCTGAGCAGAGGTTTGAGCTGCGCTGACAGCATGTGGACCTGCAAGCTGTGAAGCAACCAGCGCTCTGCCTTGTAGCTCTCACCGCCACTCTGCACCCTGCTGCTCAGTACCGGCTCCAGTTGACTGAACTGTGGACAGACGAGGACAGACGATGAAAAACACCGTCATGGGGGACACGCGAGTGTATGCGGTGACCGCACCTGTTCAACATGGGAGGCGAGGTGCGGGCGGATGCGACGAACACACCACACAAACGGCCAGTAGTCTCTCTGCTTGTAGTACACCTGACAAGTATCGCAGAACACAACAAATGAACTAAAACGTTCTCTCCGCCATTGGCCCGAGGACTGAAAATAAGCATGTTAGCCTCGTGTTCCATCCAGAGAAGATCAACATGTGCCTGTACATGTCAGCGGTATTTACTTTGGCACATAAGAAGACATTCACTTTGCTCTAAAGTCTGGCACAATGTTACAATGTCACACGCTGAGCTGGTTTCATTAGCAAATATTGATCTAATCTTAAGACTTTGGCAAAGGGAACGCGTGACGTAAAAGTGCCCCCGGCGCCCTGACCTGCTTGTTCTTCAGTCCATGGCTGAGAATGTTGTTCATGTCCTTGTGCAGGCGCTGCAGGCCGCCATAGCGGGACCAAACATTGGGGTTGTTTGTGGACAGGAGGCCCTCCACGGTGGTCTTCAGGCTGGACAGCAGCTTCCAGAGCTCCCGCCTGCGATGCGGTAACAACACGAGAAGAGGAAGTTTCGGAATGAGGAAGGATGTGGAAGAAGTGCTGGCATTAGCAGCGCTGCGGCTGGAATTATGACGCATGTCAAGTCCGGACTGGACATCTGCACGGTTCCGGTGACTTTCCAAAAAAAACACAGCCAAATCATCACTTATCTTATCATATAGCGGGCGCTACGACAACGGCAAAATGCATGTCCGTTACAACAATATTAATAAATGTGCTAATGTGCTACATCCAGCATTCATTTATTCATTACAAGTTTCGGTTAAACTTTCACTCCACTATTTATTGACTCGTTCATCTTTTCTCTCTGCTAGGTTTACCTTATTTCATTTTCTGTTCATTTTAAACTTTTAAATTATTATCACCTATTATTTACTTGTATTTAAAAAAAAAATACTACTTTTACTACTACTATTACTACTATTAACAATAACTATAACAATAGCAAGTATTATTTTTAGTAGTAGTAGTAGTAAATTAAGAAAATAAATAATGACACTAAAATAATAATTAGATTAGAATGTAACAATAATTATGATTGTTATATATTAATATTTAATATACATTATACAATATGTTAAAATATATAAGATTAAGTATTACTATAATAATCATATAATTATTATTGTTAAATGATTGTCATTATTTATGTTCTTAACTTACGAGTTACACGTTGCTCCAGTACTCCCTTATTTCTTCATTCATCTTTAACCTCCGCTAATTTGAACTCATTTCATTTTCTGTTAATTCATTACTAATTCAAAATTGTATTTACTTACAACAACTATTATTTAGTTGTATTTTAAACCAAATAATAATAATAATAATAACAAAAGTATTAATGAAATTATTCTAATTATAATGGTATAATTATTTATATTATTTACATCTTTTATTCTTATTTTCTTTTCCTTCCATAACTGAAACAAGCTGCAGCAAAAACACGATTTCTCCTCCTCCCATTAGCTTCTTTTTCAGCGTGTCCAAAACAACAAACCACAGCATGACTGTTCCACACAACTTGGAGCTTCAGCAGGCGCATATCTACTTCCTGCCTTTCGCCCCAAGTCAGCAGAGTGAAGGCTGTCGGGAAGCGCTGGCTTAATAACAGCGACAATAAAATGTCTTTCATCAGCGGGCGCAAGCGCCTGATGCATTCCTCAAGTGCTGGGCAATTAACGCCGGTCATGCGGCTCAGCTGGCGTGCTCTTAAACAGTCAGCCCTCAAGTGTGTCCCCTGGATGCAAGGGCCACACGAGGACGAGCGCAGGGCTGCTAAGTTTCACTGAATGTGTCTTCCAGAAAATGCTGACTTGTCAACCTGGACTAAGCGGTTTTTAAACGTCAAAGTGCTTTTTTTGAATATTGTCTTTTTCAAAAAGAAAGATGCTGATGACTCGCGCAAGGAGGCTCGTAGGAGCCATGGTCGGCATGTATTTTTGTATTGTACATAATCGAACATGTAAAAGGCAACATGATGGACAGCACGCGAGAGGCAAAAAGAGGTGATGACGCAACTCTCCGCCAATGCATTGTCACTTCAGAGCAATGGCGAGGCATAAAAACGACCACAAGGTGGCAGAAGTGCATTCGATAAGCAATCGGCAGGGATCATGTGAATGGAAGACTCAGGCGTACAGAAGGTTACGCATTGTAGGGACATTTTTAGCACATGCGCGCATAGTGCAGTTCCAAATGTGAAAACTGTAAATAGTTCACGGCGTTGTATTTGTAAATAAACGGTTATTTTGATGTCAAACGAGCCTTTATTGTGTTGTTTATGTTGTGGTATAGTCGTTTGGGTATTCGAGCTGTCGCAAAAGCAAAAAATATTTGTGTCAAAAGTGGAAGTTTTGCTTGAAATGTATCTTTTCACAAAACGCGGGAGCAGATATTCTCCTGAAACGTATACGTGTTTTACTGATGATGACTAAAGAACGAAATAAGGTACGAAAAAAACTTTTTTTTTTCCTGATGAACCACGGGAGTCTAAGCTTCCTTTTGGTAGGTTCCATGTTGATGTAGCCGTGGAACACAGTATTCTGTGTGCCTGGAAAGATCAGTCAAAACCGTCTAAAATGGCCGCTAATGAAGGGGTTGTCTTTTAAAAAATGTCTGGAATTGAATGAGTTAAAGATTAACATCCTTTTATGCTTGGGCCTGTGTGGGTGTGTGCAAGGCTAAAAAAATAAAAAAAATAAATAAATAAAAAATTTAAAAAAGGTGCAGCCAAGGTGTGATCATGACTGTATTTACTTGCCAAACATGAGCTCCATGTTCGTTTGGAGATATTTACATGGACTGTCTCTCTGTCCCATTGTGTTCATTACAAATTAGTGGATTCAGACCAAAGCAATAGCACTACGTCAGTATGATGATTCCGAACTGCTTGGGTGGCGAAACGTCTTCTACGACAAACTGAACAGTCCAGTTGCGATCGATTCAACGCTCTGAGAATACGATGACCCCCTTCACAGGCAAATTACATACAGAATTCATACAATAATGCAGTAATAATTAATTGTCCACTTCTATTATCTTGACAATATTTTCTATATTATTTAAGAATAAAAAGTGTCCGTACCGTTCCGCTACACACGCACGAGCTAACGATTAATATAAATGTTTGAGTTTACGGTCTTGTTCCTACATGTCAACGAGAACTGTCAAAATTACTGACAGCTAGCTAACTGTCAACACAACATAGCTACGTCAAGACGCGTCATGTTTTTAATGATTATAACGATATTATCGACTAAGTAACGCTATTTTATTTAGCCGTATTGACCGAGGTTCATATTCTGAAGATTTAATCGTGGGCATTGCCTTATGAATATTGCCAAGTTATCGAATAGCCTAGCCCAGCCTAGCCTAGCCTAACCTAGCCTAGCCTAGCAGCGAGGTTAGCATGACAGGTCGTTAGCAAGCCAGCTACAAAATACAATTTAGGCGCACGCGCGCATCAAAATAAGCTCCATTTCCAACAATTAGACATATTTCTTATGTATATGCTGACAAGCTCTTCCGTTGGTATGGTCAACGCATTCGCAGTTGTTACTCACCTGTGTTCCGCCGCCTCTCCCTCCGAAGAGAGCTCCATGTCTTCCGGGCGGAGGAAGTGCAAAGCCGCCAATCTTGAGTCGCTAGCTGCACACGAACGAATGCAAGTTGCTGAGTGTTTAAGTCAGCTGCATTGTTTCTCAAAGACTATACACACACTTCCACTTGTCTTCCATGTCTGCCCCGCCTGCTGTCCAACAAGCCCCGAATCCAAACAGTGGAGTAGGCCGCATGACTTGCTAGCATCAGCAAGGGGGCGGAGGCGTCGAGGTTGAGAGCTATTCAAATACCGATGCGACGATACCAAGGGTAGTATCAGTTATTTATATTGTTGCTTGGTATCGGACTGATACTAAAATGTGCAGTATCACCCACCCATGGTAAACACGCAATACGATCTTTCTAGTAGGGGGTGGGATGGTGATCCAAACATCCATATTATTTATACCAAGTATATTATTAATATTGGATCGATACTAGCATCATTTTCACAAACATTGTATCAACAAACATACAATGTTGATATTGTTACTTTAAATCAGATCGATATAAACATTTGCTGTATCACCCACCCTTAGAATGAACAACTGGTTAAGATCTTTCGAGTGGGTGACGATGCAAATACCAACACTATCGATACCAAAGGTAGCGTTTGAATCTAATTGATCCGATCTTGAAACAGAGCAATAACAAATGAAATCGATACCAGCATTTGTGGTATCGTCCACCCGATGAATAAACTACTCTTCTGGTAGGAGGGGGGTCAACCCAAATGTCAAACGTGTCGATACCAATGTTGTATCATTGTTATTTTGTTGATACTTTTACTTTGTTGATATTGTTATTGTATTGTATTGTACCAAAAACCCTTACTATGGTACTACAATAGCAGCACACCGGCATCTAGTATTGTCTCAGCTAATACTACCACCTGCTGTTGTGAAACGATACTGCAGTTGACTCCTCATCAACACGAATCTACCAATAACACGCACTGTACAGTATAATAAACCTGTCATACTTATGTAACATAATACAGCAGCATACGTATTTCAAGTCATTGCAGAGAATTCACCGTTTACTTGCATATAAACAGGTGAGGAAATACAGAAACTGACCACTAGATGGTGGCATTTACTCACTGTCACATCAACTGGTAACCGAGAAAGGCGTGATACAGTATACACAGTATTATTCTTTCCACATTTTATCAATTTCCATACATACCCACAGAAAATGAACAATTGTGGGTATCTTATTTTTTTCAATAATAATAATAATAGTAATGAAAATATGTATGTATTTGTGTATTTATAATATTCGATATTATATATTTTTTATATTACTATGATTATATCATTTGTTTTATTTATTTTTTTTAACAAAATGAATAAGAATAACAAAATCAGAATAATGAAAATTTACTATATAATGTAATAATAATTAATAATAATACATAAGTATTTAATAATTACTAATAATATGTCATAATTACCATTAATAATAAGACTTCTTAGTAATTTTGATAACAATAATACAAAATACAACAAATAAAACATTTTTAAAAAATTATTATTACTGATATTGATTACTGTAAGTTTTATTATAAGTATTGATATTGTTATCATTATTCTTATTGTTATTATAGCAGCACAGCATTTAAAAGTGCGATTTCTTTATGTAAAGAAACGAATCTGTCACCATACCTGTGAGTAAAACCTGTAAATACATGGGAGACAGAAATGAGACATATGTCTTTCTAATCTATCGTTCATTTCCATATATCCCAATAGAAAAGATATATAGCTATGGGCATACACTTTTAAATTACTGTTATTAATATTATTATTATCCTTAAAGGTGCAGTTTGGGGGCGTTCATTTATCCCGCAACATCATACACCAAAAAGTATTTTGGAGAAAGGCGTTCTACAAGTAGAAATGTGGTTTATTATTATAATTATCATGGATAAGACACAGCCTAGAATAGAATGTAATAGTTTGTGTGGTGTACTGCTGTGCTGTATACTATGTCCTGTGCCCCTCCTTTCGCTAGCAGTAGAACAGACAGCACATGTACATCATTGCATTTGCATGCAAACACATTCTCCCTGCAGCCTTTCTCTCCACGCATCTTTCAGCGAGCTCGCCGATTGACGGATGAAAACTTTCCGCTTGGCAGCAGTGCGATTCTTGTAGAGAAACAATAAATCTCCTTCGCGGTAATTATAAGGTGTGGTTCCGATGAGGGAACACTGAGCAGAAGTCAGTATTTCAAAACACGCATACGCGCGTAGTCCTGCAAAACAGCGAACGCGGTAGAAAACGGATTACGTAACACTTCCTTTTGGCCGTAACCTTGTGATACTTTGCGTTGTTTGTCGCTTGAATGTGATCATGCTTGAGATTGTCTGGCTTTCAATTACGTCATCTTCCCCCCCCCCCCCCATGCCTATTTATGAAACGGATCTTTAGGCTTTCAGAGCAGGATTGACTGTATGACGTGCATGACGTCATGGCTGTTACCCAACAGGAAGTGGAACAAAATGGTTTCTTTTGCGTTTTTTTTTTTGTTATCCATATTGTCACTTGTTGATATTGTATATACAATTGATATTGTTGCTTGGTGTTGTACTGATACCAACATTTCCAGTAGTAAGATCTAAATAGTGGGGGTGGCTGGATCGATCCAAATACCAATAGATACCGAGATTACAGCAGTATCGGACCGATACTAGGGTGTTGAGCTCGGTAGTTCTCTTCTTTGTTTTCACAAATACCTGTGTGTCGTTTTGTTGTTGATATTGTTACATGGTATGTAATTGATACCAAAATCGTCCACACTTGATAATACACTACTGGACAAGATGTTTCAAGCGGGATGGGTGCTTCAATGTAAATATCGAGTGAAAAGTAGCGGTATCAGTATCAATGGCAATGTTGATTAATATCGATATTTACTTGGTTTTTCTAGCAGGGGTGAGGGGATCGATCTAAATATACCGTAAAAAGCATTGGTATCAGAGATGCTGGCCTTGTATGTACCTGGTATCAGATCGATATAAAAATTTGCATTATCACCCACCCCTAGAATAAACTACTGGATAAGATCTTTCTAGTGGGGGTGGGTGGGGGGGGGGGGGGGCAGATCAATCCAAATACTGAGTAAAAAGTATTGGTATCAGCATCGGTATCAGCATCGGTATCAGCGATACTGGCCCAACTTTGCAGTATCGCCGACCCCGAGAATAAACTAAGAGGCTTTTCTCTTTGGGGTGGGTGGATCGATCTAAAAATCAACTAAAAATGATCGGTATCACTATCGGTATCTGCAATGCTGGCTCTGTATTTATTTGGTATCTGATCAATAACAAAAATAGGAGTATCGCCCCAACCTGACAATAAACTACGAGATCGCTCTATGAGTGGGTGCATCATTCCAAATATCGAGTAAAAAGTATCGGTATCAGCAATGCCAATTGGTATCAGAGCAATACCAAAATTTGCAGTATCAACCAACCCCAAGAATAAACTACTGGATAAACTCTTTTGAGCAGGGGTGGGTGAATCTATACCAATATCAAGCAAAAAATATTAGCCTTGTATTTACCTGATATTAGATTGATATCAAAATTTTCAGTATCATCCAACCACTAACAACGACTGTATAAACTCTTTTTAGTAGGGGTGGGTTGATCGGTCCAAATAGACAAAAAAGTACCGGTATAAGTATTGGTATCAGCAATGCTGGCCTTTTATTTATGTAGTATTGAACTGATACCAACATTTACAGTATCACCCACCCCGAGAATAAACTATGAGGTCTTTCTCGTTGGGGTGGGTGGATCGATGCAAATATCGAGTAAAAAGTATTGTATTTATCTTGTATCGGAGCGATACCAAAATATGCAGTGTCCCCCACCCCCTATATTAAACACAACTGGATAAGGTCTTTCGAGTAGGGGGTGGCGGATCAACGCAAATATCAAGTAAAGAGTATTGGTATCGGCGATACTATCCCTGTAATTACAGTACAGCATTTTGGATAAATGCCAAAATTTGCAGTATCACACAATCCCTAGAAAAAACTACTGGACAAGCTCTTTCCAGTTGGGCTGGGGGGATCGGCCCAAATACAAAGGAAAAAGTCCCGGTATCAGTATCGGCAATACTGGCCCCACCCTGGGAATAAACACTAAGTTGTTTTTAGTAGGGATGGGCAGATTGATGCAAATATCGAGTAAAAGGTATTGGTATCAGCGATGCAGCCCCGTCTTTACCTGGTATCGCAGCGATATCAAAATTTGCAGTATCCCCTAACCCCTATAATAAACTACTGGATAAGATCTTTCAGGTAGGTGTTGGTGGATCAATACAAATATCGAGTATAAAGTATCGGTATCAGTATTTTATCGACGATGGTGGCCATGTTATTACTTGGTAGAAAATCAATACCATCATTTGCAGTATCACTGCCCTCCAAGGATGAGTGGAGTAAAAAGCATTGGTGTAAGTATCACATTGTGGCATTCATACAGTAGTAGTAAACAGTCACGTCAACAGGAAGTGGAAGAAAAAGGTGGCGTTTGCTGGCCTGTCATCTCCCCAAAGGTGTTTGACGGGCTTGAGGTAAGGGCTCTTGAGTTCTTCCACACCAAGCTCATCCCACCAAAGGTTCCCTGCAAAGCCAGAAGAATCCACATCTTGTTTGCGTTTTAACACGCACCAGAGCTGCAGGAAGTACAGTACGTGTTAAAAGCAGTAGCAGCGCAGACGAGTTTGAGCAAGCAGATGATGGAGTTGTAAGGAGGGAAAGTGTTGCGCCAACCTTCTTGGCGTGTCCACCGTGACTCATTGGCAGGGTCATGTCTGAACAAGATGAAAGTTACCCCGACATACATTTCAGTGGAGGTCACGCTGACAGGCATAACATGCTGCACAATGCATTCTCCTCACACATGCTCATGGTTTTAAAATAAAATAAAATAAAATAAAATAAAATAAAATAAAATAAAATAAAATAATTTAATTTAATTTAATTTAATTTAATTTAATTTAATTTAATTTAATTAAATTAAAAAATACTTTTTAAAAAGTGAAAACATGTAAATAAATAGAGAGACGAACAATAAACTAATAAATAAAAGATACAGGACAAGAACATACTAATTAGTTAATCCACACAACTCTCCCATTTATCCCAGCTTGGATCCAGCACTGGACATTTCCCATGGCTGGGTGTTGGCTGGGAATCAAACCCCTGCTGTCTGCATGAAAGGCCGTACCATTACGGGGCTAAGGAACGCCCGATTAAGTCATTCAATCCTAGCCATTTTTCAAAAGACAACCCCGGCAGACAATTTTGAGTGATCTTTCAAGGCACACAGAATATTGTGTTCTGTGGCTATATAAACATAGAACCACCCAAAAGAAGGATTACACTCCCGTCTTTCATCAGAAAAAAAAAGTTAGTTTCTACCTTTTTCCGTTCTTTAGTAATCATCAGTACAACATAGGTAAGTTTCAGGAAAATATCAGTTCCCAACTACAAAAGGGAGAAAAACAGCTTTTTGTGAAAAGATACATTTCAAGCATAACTTTCACTCCAGACTGTGACCAACATGCTAACCACTAGACCACCGTGCGGCCTGGTTCAGTTCCAAATGTGAAAATTGTAAATAGTTAATGGTGTTATATTTGTAAATAAATTGCTATTTTGATGCAAAACAACAATTTTTGTGTTGTTTATGTGGTGGTATAGTTGTTTAGATGTTTGAGCTGGCACAAAAGCAAAAAATATTTGTGTCAAAGTGAGAGTTATGCTTGAAATGTATCTTTTCACAACAAGCTGGTGTTCTCCCTTTTATAGTTGGGAACTGATATTTTCCTGAAACTTACCTATGTTCTACTGATGATTACTAAAGAACAGAAAAAGGTAGAAACAAACTTTTTGTTCCTGAAGAAAGACAGCAGTCTAATCTTTCTTTTGGTAGGTTCCATGTTAATATAGCCATAGAACACAATATTCTGTCGGCCTTGAAAGATCAGTCAAAATCGTCTAAAATGGGCGCCACTGAAGGGGTTGTCTTCTGAAAAAAGTCTGGGATTGAATGAGTCAATAACTACAAAAAATATACGATTACAATAGGCTTTTTTTTTTAAGCCTTTTTACAAAATGAAAACCATATATGGAGTGGTGCCTCGGTTTTGGTTCCAAACGGTCCAACCTAAAATCTTTCCCATAGGAAAATCATGTAAATCTGATTTAAATCCGTCCCAGACACACCAAAATATGAACAAAAAATACATTTTATGGCAAATAATCCGACTCTTACATGCAGAAAACAATGCAAAATAATGATAAGCGACGACCGGAAAGGATTGATAAAGACTGAACATTATTTTTACCTTGATTGAAGACTCTTGTGGGCGGAGATGAGGAGGAAGAGAAGGGACTCCATCTTGGTTTTCAATGTATTCTCAGTAACAATAAATAAAAGACACATGACGGTATTTATCCCGCCGTGGGTCCGGCACCGGACATTTCCAACGGCCATGGCTGGGAATCCAACCCCTGGCAGTCTCCACCATTACACCAGCGGGGCTAAGGAGCACCTTGTTAAATAACAAACTCCAGATAAACGATATCAGACTTTGCGGTTGTCATCTTGTACACGTCATTTAGTTCGGTTGAACTGCTGCCGAGCCTTTAAGAGTCCTTAAAGAGGCCCCATAGTGTCTCAATTGTTTATATGATCTAACACACAACTCCTAAAACACAACTTTTAGAGCGCTTGATCATCTCAATTGAATTAAACGGAAACAAAGGATCATCCGAAACCTTTTAGAGGTTTTTTTGGGACTCGATGATGAGATTACAATTGGCGGTAACATGGATTCACATGAAAAAGTGTTTGATGCGTGCATGAATGCATGCGCCGTCGTGCTGAGGAAGCATATTTGAAACAGGTCGGAACTTGGCCGGTGACTCACTGGCTGATATTTTGGAAATAGGGCGTCCCCCACCCCACCCACACACAGGAAAATGCATCACAGTACATGCAATGGAGAATAATCCTAAATGTTAACTTCCACAGGTGCTTTGATGGGGGCGCTTTGTTCCTTTTTCGGACCACGCAGCAATGCTTCTAATCGCGTTCACACTCACAGGGAAATTGTGCCAACTTGTTTCCGCATTAAAGGATGCGTTTTGAGTGTTCAAACGCTTCCTACCTGTTTTTGCCGGCATTTGTCTGTTTGTTTGTGTTCAAAATAACTTGAAACGCTCTGAATGTCTGTCGGAAATGGGAAACGGAAGAACTGATTACAATTTGGGGGCCATCCGGATCACGGTCTGGATCCAGGAATTTTTTAAAGCATTCTTTCATGGGACACACACCTTCCAAAAAGTTCAACTTTGGTCTCATCAGACCACAGAGTATTTCCCCAAAGGTCTTGGGGATCATCAAGATGTTTTCTGGCAAAATTGTGACTAGCTTTAACGTTGTTTTTGTTCAGCAGTGGCTTTGGTCTTGGAACTCTGCCATGCAGGCCGTTTGTGCCCAGTGTCTTTCTTATGGTGGATTCATGCACACTGACCTTAACCGAGGCAAGTGAGGCCTGCAGTTCTTTGGATGTTGTTGTGGGGTCTTTTGTGACCTCTCGGATGAGTCATCGCTGCGCTCGTGGGGTCATTTTGGTTGGCCGGCCACTCCTGGGAAGGTTCACCACTGTTCCATGTTTTGGCCATTTGTGGATAATGGCTCTCACTGTGGTTTGCTGTAGTCCCGAAGCTTTAACACTTAAAAAAAAATTGTAAATAACTTAACAAATTTTAAGCAAATGCATATCCATTTTGGAACTATTATTGTATTAAAAAAATAAGATACAGTTTGTTTGTTTCTTGCCCACAGTTTTTACATGTTTGTTGTTTTTGTTTCATTGTCTTTCAATGAGCGGCGACCCGTCCCACTTTGTTCAACAGTCCTTGAACGCACCGTAGTTGTTTCTTTCTACAGGGCAGCTAGACTTATACTATTTATTTTTGTCGCTATTTTTTCACCTCACATTTGGTCCCAACTGCTGATACTGTGTGGGAAGGCCTAAAGGTCCAGCTTGTTGATGTTAATAATAATATTAATAATAATAATAAATAAATAGCATTAGATCGCTATAATGGACGCTGGAGGATTGTGGGACAAAAAAGGTTAGGGACCACTGCGCTACATTCAGGTATCAAAATAAATGCTTAAACACTAATAAACATGCATAACAATACTAACTGATGCAAATGTATAACCCGCAAGGCATGCTGGGTAACTTCTTGTTGGGGAAGTGTGTGCGTGGGCTTCCAAGCGTCTATTTAAAACATGCTGAACTGTGAATATGGGGGCATCCGTTGTAATTTGATTCTTTTCGGTATGCAGCCCTCAGTAGAAAACCCCCCTGGGTTATAACGCCACTGGCAGCCATGTGTAAATATTGCACACGAATAGCGGCAGCATCACGTGCGTGCAACCATTGCGGTTGTTGGGCGTCTTTTCTCTGCCCTTGCATCAACCACGCTCTGCGAAACCGGTTGAGTCGTTTACCGTCTTTTCTTAGAAGGAAATCGAAGCGCCAAACTCCTGCCAACAAAGCGATGACGGATGCACAAACAAAAAAAAAAAAAAAAGAGAGACGGGGTGATATAACTGCAGCATTATGCAACTCACCATACTCAGTTATCTTCCTTAATACGCTGGCAAACGCCGTGTTTGCAGGAAGCCAGACGGACGCGTCGCAGGGCAAACGTAATCAAGCGAATCATGCAGTTACAAACAGATGTGGACGTGAATACAAAATTCCTAAATGAATAAACGACCATGATTGACTGAGGCTTAAGGTGGCGTCATGGAAATCTCCAGGTTCGTCTCACTTAACGGCGAGGGTGAATGGCGGTCTGCTTGTGGCTTATCCGGGTGACAAAACATCCTCATTTCACGCATTAGCGCTGGAAGTCATGTGCTCAGAGGCCTTTACTTTGAAGGGCAGGCCATGTCAGGTCAACGCAGAGAGAGAAAACTCCGACTGAGTGTTAGGGCCACCTTGAAAAAAATAAAAAAAATAAATCGGCGCTTTCAAGAAAAGCGTAAATTTACGGGAATAAAGTCGTACATTTATGAGGAAAAAAAGGCGTAAATTAGCTAAAGTGTGTTATTTGTACGAACTTTTTGTCCTGTTTTTCTTCAATTCTTACAAATATTTCAACCTTCTTCTCCTCGGAATATTATACGTTTTTCCCAAACTAATTTTCCCACAATTGCAAATTTATTGTTTGAGTTTATTTCTTACATTGCGACTTTAATTTTTTTTTTAAACAGCATATTTAATATTAAAATTTTTATTGTTTCTCTTAAAATTATGACTTTATTCGCCCACAAAGTTTGTCTTTATGCTCTTTTTTCATTTTTGCTGGGTTTTAAAAAAAAAAAAGAAGTTTAACTGTACTGTATTTTTACAACTCTTACTGCAGAAGTACAATTTGATGCATTTAAGGATGCTTGGATATCCCACAAATGCATCTGCACTTAAAACAAACTTAAATGACTTGGTGTCTTTGAATGCAACTCTTCATGGCTCATAACAACACGGTTAAAAGCGTCATTCAAATGTTGTGATACTACAATCAACAAAAATATAAACGCAACACTTTTGTTTTTGCTCCCATTTTTCATGAGATGAACTCAAAGATCTAAAACTTTTTCCACAAACAAAATATCACCATTTCTCTCAAATATTGTTGACAAATCTGTCGAAATCTCCTTTGCTGAGGTTATCCATCCCACCTTACAGGTGTGCCATATGAAGATGCTGGTTAGACACCATGATTAGTGCACAGGAGTGCCTTTGACTGCCCACAATAAAAGGCCACTCTGAGACGTGCAGTTTTATCACACAGCACAATGCCACAGATGTTGCAAGATTTGAGGGAGCGTGCAATTGGCATGCTGACCGCGGGAATGTGAACCAGAGCTGTTGCTCGTGTATTGAATGCTCATTTCTCTACCATAAGCCGTCTCCAAAGGCGTTTGAGAATTTGGCAGCACATCCAATCAGCCTCCCAACCGCAGACCACATGTAACCACACCAGCCCGGGATAATGGCTCTCACTGTGGTTGGCTGGAGTCCCAAAACTTTAGAAATGGCTTTATAACCTTTTCCACACTGATAGATCTCAATTAATCTGTTATGTTTTAACACAGGGCCATGTACGGTAGGTTTGGATTTTTTTCCCTCCAATATAATAATATATAATAATAATATTTAAGTGTGACAAACATGCAAAAAAAAAAAAAATGAGGAAGGGGGAAAACACTTTTTCACCCCAATGTATAAGTAATTGTGTCCTGTCATTTATCTTTTTTATCATTTATCTTTTTGTTCATAAAAAAAAAACAGTAAAAATGGGCATATTTCACACCCAGTTGCAAATGGTGATTAAGTGGTAAACTGTGATCACCTGACCGCCCCAGTTTTGACCTGAAAATGATCACCCCTTATAATACAAGTAGCATGAGGCACAACTGGGATGGGTCAATAAAAAAAAACCGACAGATTTTCTTAATAAAACAGTCATTTTTTTATTGTCTGAAAACTAAAATCGTCTGAACAGCACATTAACAAGGGCGTCGTTAAGATATTTTCTCCAAGGCTCAGTGATGACTTCCATACTGTACACCTGACATGTACACGGCATCTCCTTCAAATCAAACATGTCAAGGAAAAAATACAAATAAACCCGGTCGTATAAAAAAAAATCAACAAAAAAGGAAATCTTGTACAATCACCAAGTATTTTGGTTTGGTTGTAAGCCACAAAGAAATACCTGATGGCATCAGGTGACGCACGAGGAGGCACGACAGACAAGACAGAACATGAACATCCCATAATATACTCTCTCCAGCACTGTGGATAACGTGGAAGGTTGTTTTGTTTTGTTTTGTAAGGACGTGTTGGAACGCTACGATGCGGTTAAATACGATAAACTCCATAACTCAACGGTCTCTCTGTATACCAAACACAAACAAACCAAAAAATGGCTCCATTTCCAACTTCCTGTTCCTGTCTTCAACTCTCGCTCTTCCCTTTCATGACCCCCCCCCCACTCAAAAAAACTTGCTGAATTAAAAGCATGGGTTTAAGAAAGTGGTTTGATGATACGGCATGCACATCATGCAAAGAGCCAAACAACGCATAAAGGAGGAAAATATAGTGTGCATTTTTAAAACAAAATCATAAAGGGCAATGAAAAAAAAACAAAACAAAACAAAACAAACAAAAAAACAGACTTACACAGCTTTGCGTCTTTGGTTATAAAGTAGGTCCAACAATTTTTCACAGCTTTTTCACAACCAAACCCCCTCGATGAACCCTGCCCCCCTCCCCCGCCCCACATAGACAAAGACAATGAATAAACGTCTTGAACAAAACCTGCCATATCTCATTACTGTACATACCTTCTTCACTCGGAATACTTTACAAAATATACATTCAACTCAACTGGGCTTTAGTGTTGCAACTTATTGCCTACTTACTTATTTACTTACTGACTTACTTACTGGTACTTGCTTGTTTGCCAGAGACCACCACAAAAACCTGACAGATTCCAAACAAAAAGAAGTTTAGCCTTTTGTGACATTTTTTGTTCATGACATTAAGAAAAAAAATAATAATAGCAGCCCTGAAATAAATAAATGCTAAATACTACAAAGTGAACTAATAATAATGAAAAGTATTATGAGAAAAAAGTACAACAAAAGTTTTTGTTGCAGCATATCATGAAGGAGGCACTCGGCTCCGCTCCTCCCTTCTGTCACATGAGTGGTCCGTGCTGGATTCCCCTCCCCCGCACCATACGTGTGCTATGGACGGCGTGTTTCGCCACCAAGTGGCTTCCAAGCAGCCAAAAATTACAACGGGTGATGACGGCGTCTGTATTTTGCCTTAAAAGGAGCCCATTTAACATGGAGCGTTATTGCTGTCATGGCTAACAGGATCAGTGGACAAGGATGTGTGTGTCGGTGTGTATGTGGGGAGGCAGGGATCACGCCGAGGTGATGTTGGGCTGATGGTGGCCGCTCTGACTACCCTCGTGGTGCGCCAAGGGGGCGCTGCTGTTTGTAACGGCCGAGTGTTGCTGCTGCTGCGGTGGTGGGGGGGGCGACGTGCTGCTGCTGTCGCTTCCACTGCTGCCGCCCTGGCTGAGCTGGCTGGTGAGGTGGTTGAGCTGTTCCGAGTTGGCCAACGACTTCAGCACGGCGTTCTCGCGCTCCAACATGGAGTTCCTCTCGTAAAGCTCCTTGATCTGCTCCTTCAGCACCTCCACCTCCTCGCGGACGGCGTACATCAGGTGGCTCTTCACCAGATCCTACACAAACAACACAGGGAATTCATATTCGTTATTATGATTATTATATTATTACTGAAAAGTGCCTGCTTAACATGACATACAGCAGGGGTGTCCAAACTTTTTCCAGCGAGGGACACATACCAAAAAAGGATGCAAGGGCCCCTTTGACATTTTGGAAATACGCTAAGAAGTTTTGTATACCGTATTTTCTGGACTATAAGTCAAGCTTTTTGTCATGGTTTGGCTGGTCCTGCGACTTATACTCTGGAGCAACTTATACTTGTATATGCTTTCTTTTATATATATATATATATATATATATATACTGTATATATATATATATGAAGAAGAAAATACATCTCAGTTTTGTAATATAGGTGAAAAAGTCTATTATTAGTATGAACTTCGGTCTTTGCTCATTCCCCATTTTTGTTGTCTTTTTTTTTCATTTTCCAAATATTTCCACATTCTTCTTCGCTGTTACTTTTCTTCTTGTAATATTCCGACTTTATCTCCATGATATATATGACTTTGCTATAAGATTATAATTTCCCCCCCCCCCCCCCAACCTAATTTTCCAAAAATTACAAATTTGTTTTGTTTTGTTTCTCATAAATCTACAACTTTAAAAGTTGTCTTTTTTCCTTTCAGTTTAACTCCATGCTACTAAAATGACATTATTTTTACTCAGAATATTACAAGTTTATTCTTTTTTTTCCTTGTTAGACTAGGTTTTGACTTTTTCCTCATAAAATTACAGCTGTATTTGCCATTTCTGCTATGTTGTTGTTGTTGTTTTTTTGTTTTTTTTTTTATTCCCAGCTATTTCAACTTTGTACATTTTCCCGTCATAGCATTTTGTCTTTATTCCCATAAAATGATCGGGACTTTTTCCCAAGCTAAGTTTCCATAAATGCCGGCTTGAGGGTAGAACTCACCATGGCCTGCTCGATCTTGTTATCGATGGCCACTACGCTGGCGCCGGATGCACTGTGGAGGGAAAAACAACACATGAGAAACAGGTCTTTTGCATCAGTGCCCCAGTGACTAAACGGGTGGTGGACACAAGGTGATGCATTGTAGTTATTGCTAAGAGACCACAAACAAGCAAAACATCACTCCCCCCACCCCCCACATGAAGTCACAAATAAGGCAATGCATTCAAACCCAATATACTACACATTAACACTCTAAAAACACAAAAAAGTTCACATAAAAACTTGTAATAACGCCCTAATAAAAAAAACAAAAGTATCAACATGAATTATGTTGTGCATTGACTTCAGTTGTACAAACATCATAATTGCTTACATTTCTGCTTTGGCAGGAGAGAAATTATTAATAGCAGACACGATGGGTGTCTGTAGCGCTGCCATGTACATACACACACACACACACACACACACACACACACACACACACACACACAATCATGACTCATTATTGCCATCAGGGGAAAACCCTTCAAGTTCATAAAAACACACAGGTGCATCTCAATAAATTACAATGTTGAAAGAAAAAATTAAAATGAAACCAGTACAACATTACATAATACGTAGTATTAAAAAAATATATATATATATATATCTAATTGTAATTAATATACATTATATAGATCAGGACTTCAGCTCAAACAATGACACTAATGAACTTATTATTACTTAACTCCATCCATACATCTTCTATGCCGCTTCTCCTCATGAGGGCCGCAGCTATGCCGGAGCCTATCCCAGCTGACTTCGGGCGAGAGGCAGCGTACACCCTGGACTGGTCGCCAGCCAATCGCAGGGCACATATATACTATTTATGACAACTTCTCACATTTTATGAGCTACCCAATTTGGGGGTTTTATGATCGGTAAGCGATAATGAACAACAGTGATTTCCCCCTGCATGTAGTCCATCTCTTAGAATAAGAGTTTCACTGAAATAAATGAGCATTTCAAATATATTGTAAATGTATTGAGATATACCTGGAAATAAGCATAAAAAAGAAAGCAATAAACCCTGCTTAAAACTGTTACTTGTGCTCGAGTAGCCACATTTGAGGCATGTCAAATAATAGCGGATGACTGTGGAAGAGATTCACGGTGAATATGGAGCCATGTTTCAGCATTTATCATATGCTCTAAAACCCAGTCAAAACAACTTTTACTTGACATTTCTCTTTTCATTCATGAAAAAAAGGACCACGGAACGGCAGGAAGAAAGCGTGGCCGCTGGGGGGAGCTCATGACGCATTACGGTACACAATCAAAGTAAGACGGTTTAGTTGTGTAGTTTTTATGTTCTAAACAGCGCGGGAGTGTAGACGTATTAAAGCAAAACACGTCGGACTGATGCGTGTGAATATTGTTAGAAAAGATGACTTTCTTGCGCACATGAATGGTGAGCATCCACAGCATGACGAGCACACGTCCTGCACGTACACACACGTCAACACACGCACGCGGTCTCTCTCTCACACACGCATCCACACGTCATGCCTCACTTAAAAGAATACGACTACACAAACTCACAGACGTCACTCATAAGTGAAACAACGTTACGTAAAGAAAATAAAGGTCTGATTTTACCTGCCGCATCTCGCCCGGTAGGACATCAAGCGTCCCGAATAAGTGGGAGAAGATCCCGGCGAGCAAGGCAAACTGTAGCTCATTCTGCACCGCATCTCGGCAGCTCTTCAAATGCTAGTTTGCCAACGCGCCACGACTGACTAGTCTGTGCTGTGTATCCAACAAGCACAACACTAAAAAGGCTGTCTTTAAAGGGCAGCCCGCTTGGTCACACTGGGGAGGCAAGCAATGAAGGGGCGGAGTTAAGAGCCGGCCCCGCCCCCACTGCATGAACTCGTGGGTTCCTAGCACAGGTTACATTGGGGCCGATGCCGATACCAGCCTGACAAAGCTAGCCCGGACTCCAGAGGCAAACATTTTGTTATCTGGTTGTGATGCCATTCAACTGCAAAAAAAAAAGGAAAAAAAAGCATCTCATTCAAGGGTGGGCCAAAGTGCGGCCAGGGGGGAATTTGCAGTACCGTGCAGAAATATAAATTAATCAGGAAAAAAACAGCAAAAATTGGGAAAATACAGTAAAAATAAACAATGCAAAGGGGAAAAAAAGCTGAGCTGTTGATACTAACAACACAAAGTTTTGTCTTTAAAATATCCAGTAGATCTCTGCTAGTATTTTAAAAAAGCTTATTTTCGACACTAATAAAGCCTGGATTATGCGGCTGTGTCGCTCATTCCTCCCCTTCTAAGGCCTCCTAGCGATGTGCAGCTTCATGCTGAAATTAATTAAATTGATACTTCCGATACTCTTCATGCTCTAAAATCGATTCCCAAATAAAAATATCAATACTTCTGATAATTTCAGGTCATGTATATCACTACCAGGAACATAGTGGAAAGTAACTAAATGATTGAGACCTTGTCGAAATGATACGCAGTTGGTGGGAACTACTTTTTCTTCCGCCTGAGTAAGTGCGTAATGCGTAAGCACAGCGGCACACTGCTCTGTCATAGAAGGCTAAAATTATTTTACTTATTTTCTTTTTTGTTTAAAAACACCATTCTCACATATTTTACATGATTTTGTCCTGTGTTTTTTCTGCTGTCGTATATTAGCTTGGCTATATTGTAAATCACGGCGCTACCTAACTATATATCAGGGTTTACAACAAATCAATAAATGACTCTGATGTCTTGTATTCTTCATGCTATGATTTCAAATTTGCGACTGTTTCAAATTTACCAGACACATTAAGTGTATTTGTCCAAAATATCGGTATCGCCGATAGCAGCCTGAATTTTATTCAGTATTGGATTGGAAAGAAAAATCAGTGGTATCGCATATTCCCATCTCCTCCCAGCTTGACGTTTTACTCCAATAGTGTCTCTCTTAAACTAATTCAATAACCAAAGATGTATTTAAACGTCCTATAAGTCTTTTAAGAAGTGATGACGCAAGTGCACGATAAAAGAGGTGACTTTTCAAGCAGTTTTAAGCCATAAAAACAGACACAAGGTGGCAGAAGTGCATTTGATAAGCGCTCGGCATGGATCTTTTACATGCATTGATGTGCTCGGCAGCAAGGAGGAAGTGATAGAGCGTGGAGGTGTGCAGCGCGCAGAAGGTTATACATATTGCAGGGAAATTTTAACACGCGTGCACACAGTTTAGTTCCAAATGTGAAAACTGTAAATTGTTCATGGTGTTAGATTTGCAAATAAAGTGTTATTTTGATGTAAAACAACCCTTTTTTGTGTTGTTTGTGTTGTGGTATAGTTGTTTAGAAATTTGAGCTGTCACAAAAGCAAAGACATTGTGTCAAAGTTATGCTTGAAATATATCTTTTCAAGCTGGTTTTCTCATTTTTCTAGTCAGGAACTGATATTTTCCTGAAACGTACCTATGTTCTACTGCTGATTACTAAAGAACCGAAAAAGGTACAAACAAACTTTTTTTCTGCTGAAAGACGTGAGTCTAATCTTTCTTTTGGTAGGTTTCATGTTTGCATAACCATAGAACACAATATTCTGTGTGCCTTGAAAGATCAGTCAAAGTCGTCTAAAATGGCCGCTACTGGTGGGGTGTCTTTTGAAAAATGGCTGGCTGGCGACCATTCCAGGGTGTACCCCGCCCGAAGTCAGCTGGGATAGGCTCCAGCATGCCCCCATGACCCTAATTAGGAGAAGCGGCATAGAAAATGGATGGATGGATGAATGAGTTATAATTGTTATTGTTGACTCACGACAAAGGAAGCTAACAAGCTGAATGCATTATAACACAATCCAGGTTTAAACCTGATAACATGCCTCATGCACTTATTCAAGCATTTCATATGGTAAAATGTACAGGTACACACCACTTATGTATAGTGCTGTCACGAGACTCGATATTGGGTGCACGAGAATGAGACGAGACAATATTTTAACATTCCCTTTGAGAAAAATACAATGACAAAACGTAAGACTGGACAAAGAGTTTTTTTAAATTTAACTCAGTCACAAAACAACATGAAATGTTTTATAACTAATGCATGCATGACCTAAGTATGAGGCTTTTAACTGTTTTTTTTTAAATTATAAGCTTTTGTTACAAACATGAATTTGTGGAATTAAATATGCGTATGAAAATAGCTCTTCAAAGCATTAAAACTAGTATTGCATGACTAACAATATTGTTCGAGTCAGGTCCCTAATCCAATAAAAGAAAAAATAGAAAAATGGGCATGCAAAATACTTTTAGGGTAGGACTAATCATTTGACATGGTTGTAGATCAATTTGAGATCGACCCATATGGGTTTTTCAGGACCGATAAATTATTAGTAGTTAAAGAGGCCGATAACCGATATTGGGAGCAGACATTCATTTGCAGTAAAAGTGTAAAAATTGACGTACAAATGCTGAATAATACAAACACTTAACTTCTTTTAGCTGCCTAAAGCATTTTTATTTAACCAAACAAATAGAAAAATAGCTCCAGAAGAACATGGAGTTCCTAGAGTCTTAGAAGTTGAATAAGAACTTAAAGAAATAGCTCACTGAAATCTTTCCACAGTAAATAAAGTAACATTTATATAAAACTGATCCTTGTTTTAAGTTCAAACACCACAAAAAGTACAGGGAGTTAACAAGCTCAGCAGCAACTCTTGTCACGTTAAATAAAAACTTATATAATAGCTCCCTGAATTTTTTTCAGCCTTCATCTTAGCGTAACCTGCAACAAAACAAGGCCGAATTGAATTTCTTCCTCTCTCACAATCACACACACGCAGGCTTCTACATTCATGGACTGTTTCCACATGGATATTACCAACAGCGTTGTTTCAAGTGATTCACAGACATATCGGGAGCTACTGCGAGCTGGCAAAGCTGCCGCTTGTGTTTACTCCGCTCTTAACGTTATGTTACTGTAATAGTCGTCAGCTGGAGAGTTTTTCATGGCACTTTCACACACTATTCTCCACATTACATACATTCTCCCCACTGCTAATACATAGTCAGCCTTCTTCCAATAAAACAAGTGAATTGAGTGTCTGTCTCTCTGTCTAGTGCACGTGCGCACGCATGCACGCACACACATGCGCGTCGCAGCCGGCAGGAGAGAGAGGCGCGTCTGAGCCGAAATAACCCAGTGTTAAATTGATTTCTTGATATCGGACAGTAGGATTTAAATAAAGGCCGATTTCGATATACGTCAAAATTCCAAATATCGGCCCCATCGACCACTAATTTAAAATAACTTTTTTTTTTCAACAAACACTCTTCAACGCAAGTAATTAATTCACAGTCCCTGATATAAACAACCAGCGGTTAAGCAGCACATCCCGTGAAAGCTCCCCGCACCATGACGGCAGTCCGGCAACAGTGAGGGGGAACTACCACTGCTAAAACATTTTTCTTCTCACCTGAGGATGAAACGTTTTGAAAGCGCTGATGCATGTGGGCATGCTGACAGCAAGGTGAAGGTGTTGCATTCCACAGTGCTTGTCTGATTTGGGGGGGGCCGATAAACATAGCAAACACATTCCTCCCTTAAAACTGAGCATTTACACATCTGCGCTGATGGGAGAGAAGAATAGCCAAAAAGCCTCTGCAAGAAATGTTTTGCTTTGTAACAACAGCAATAGAGACAAAGGATCCAAATGAGTCCAGCAAGTGACTGAGATTCTCCTTGGCTGAAGGCAGGCAAAAACCCCTCATGTAATTTGTTGCTATTCCGTGTCCAAGGAAAACAAAATAAAGCGTACATTTTATTCAGGAGGGTGGACATGTGGTGGTTTATATAAGGACCACTTGCTGCGCTGACCCCGACACGAGTCTCACACACGCATCCTCACAACAGAACCTTCAGCACCGGCAAGACGGTACATTCCATCTCTGGACACCTCGGCCCCCGAGGTCAGTGCCGCTAAAGTCAGACATCTGTGTCAGAGCCAGCATCATGCTGTGACACCACACAGCAAGGTCCCGCAACGAGGACCGGAGGGTGTCGAGGCAACTGGTTTCAACAAGGTTTTGTGTTCTTTTACAACTTTGTTTTTTGCCTTCAGGAGACCACAACTGTAAACAGACTTCACATACAGTATACTGTAGACGCCATCTCTGTGGACATGTCACATGATCCTCCAGAAATCAATGAGCTCTCCACTAGGGCACAGATGCACCGGCACACGTCCCCGTCCCAAAGCATACAAATATTCCCAGTGGGGGGGGGAGGCAGCTGAATAAATTAGCCCTCAGTCTTTCAGTGCTAACACCCCCCCACAGTGAATTGATTTCAAAACAAGAGTGAAGCACACTCATCACTGATCACTGGCGCTTCCTTTTGTAGATGTAGTTTGACTAGATCGCCAGATGATGTCAGCATTGTTTCCACTGTGGCAGAAAAGTCTTCTCTAAGTCAGGGGTGTCCAAATTTTTTCCACTGAGGGCTGCATATTGAAAAATCAAAAGGACATGGGGGCCCACTTATCCTTTTTTTGATTTTTTTTGTATTTTTATTTTTTTAAACCAACCCATGTCGATATGCTGAGACGTTTTTATATTTAAAGAAAAAAAACTGCTGATCTAGATGAAAAACTTGACTTGTACACTTTTTTGCTGTTTTATTTTTACAGTTTTCTTTTACAAATATTTAAACTTTCTTTTTGTACATTTTTTCCTCGTAATATTATGACTTTATTCTCATAATATTTAAACTTTGTTATCATATTACAACTTTTTCCCAACATAACTGCAACTTTGTCTTTGTTTTGTTTTTGACTTTCCTCTTAATATTTTGTCTTTATTCTTGTAAAATTACTGCTGTTTTTTTCATGTTTTGCTGTTTTTTTTTTAATCAAGTTTTTTTCTTTATATTTTTAGAAAGTGCTGACAGCTGCGGGCTATAAGTGGCCCCTGAGCCGCACTTTGGAGAGCCCAACTTATCAGGTGACAAAGAGACTAGTTCTTAACAGGGGTCACATTTACCTATCTTGGAAGATAAATAAAATAGAGGCAGGGGTAGCAACTAGCTTTCAAACAGGTTTTAAATATGAGGCGCTGCCCACAGGGGAATTTTTCAGGTGAAAATTGCAGAGTATTTTATCATTTCGGCTTTTCATCCACACGGTCCCGTCACGTGACCATAAGAACAACGACGGACCACAGAGCGACTACACGTGGAGCAGAGATGCATACGCAGTTACACCCGTCAGATTCCTGCTTTTGTTTGCTTGTAGAGGAAGATGACAGGCTTATGCACATGCGTTCTTTCTTCTTCTATAGCAGGCGAGGGCCACATACTGAAAAATGAAAGGATACAAAGGCCAATTTAGCAATTAGATATGCTAAAAGTTATATAAACTTAAAGAAAAAAAACTGCATCTCTGGTTTGTGATGAAGTTGAAAAATCCAATTATTAGTACCAACTTCAATATTTCCTGTTTTTTCTTCTATTATTATTTCAATTTAATTTTTCAAAAGTCTTTTTTCTTTAATATGTGAATCGTATGCTACTCAAATCACATTCATTTTCCTCAAATTAAGTTTATTGTCTTAAAATTGTGACTTTGTGAGAATACCACCTTTTTCCTCTTAATATTTTTGCCTTTATTTAATATTTTTCCCCCCCATTTCTGTCTGTTTTTTTCCCCTCAGCTATTTGAACTTTCTTCTAGTAAATGTTCTTCCCATAATTATGACTTTATTCCCATAATATTTTGACTTCATTCTCGTAACATTATAACTCTTTCCGCAACCTAACTTTCCAAAAATGTTAACTTTATTCGTTGTTTTGTTTTTCATAACATTTCAACTTAAAAAAAAATAAAATATATATATATATATATATATATATACACACACACACATACATACTTTTTTGTCTTTAATATTTCAACTATTTCAACTAAAATGTTTTTTCCTCATAAAATTACAACTTTTTCTCATTAGATTACAACTTTTTTTCTCTTAATATTTTGACTTTATTCTTGTTTGTATTCTTATTCTTATTGTATTCTTCTTTTTATTTGGCTTTCTTGTTAAATTATGTTTTTAGAACGTGCCATGGGCCAATAAAAAATAACAAAAAAAAGCCGGGGGCTGCAAATGGCCTCCGCCCCTTCTATAATTTGTGTTTCACGTGATCCTGTCTGTGTCTGTTTACAGCGTCACACGTAGGTGTACCTTATGCAATTACATCGTTTTCACCCAGTGATCAGACCTGAAATCGTTCCTGTGTGAATGTGACTATTTACTGATCAAACACTGTGTGGACGCAATTTTTTGCTGTACAATTCATGCGTAGTACGAGGTATGTATGAGTAATCAGAATTTGAACTGAAAATATTATCAACAGGTCATATACACACAGGCTGGCTCTATAATTCTATACACATAAACACCCCTAATTTCCATCCACATTTGCATCCTGAACCCCAAATATAAGGTAAATAAATAACCTTGACAAATGGCGGCTGTCCTGATTGTACCATGAGTGAGGTTAACAGACAATTGCAGGATGCTGGGAGTATGTTAATAAGTGCCTCTGAACACTGGAATTGTCGGATGTGTTGTCTACCAATGAGGTGGTCAAAGCTCAGACAATGGAGACTAAACAAAATATGACCTGCAAGAGTGACGACTGCTCTGTGGATGGAGGTTTTATTTGTCCTTTCACTGAATCAAGAGTTGTTAGTAGGTGTGTCTGCTGCCCCCAAAGTTTCCTCCAAAACATACAGAAGGAACTGTCCCACATTCTTACATAACCTCCAGACTTGTACGTAAACAACAACATACTGTATGCATGTCTCTTAGCCCACAGGACATCCTCCCAAAGGACACAGGGATGTTGGGGGGACATGAGAGGGAATCAAAGTGCTTAATTAGTCAATACGTTGATAAGAATCAACATTTCTGAGAATGCGGATGAGCTCGAGCAATCATGTTAAATGGATTATGAGAGGTCTTGTTATTTCAGACTCCTAGTTCTGGGACAGGAATGTTTACAACTCCCGGTAGGAACATAAGCTTAACGCTACCGCTCCACCACTTGGGCTCCCAAAGACACGGCATGTTCGCTGTCGTGTGACGCAAAGCCAGCTGGAGTCCATGTTTCCGATTCTTCAGTCTAAACTCATTAGCACTGTCCAAATGGTCTTTTACCTAAAACTAGGACTTAAAGGAAAAAACCCTCTATCAATGTTTAAAGAGTTCATATACATGCTGTGATCATGCATTAACAGGTGCATTGATGATAACATGCAATACTTACAGTATCTTTCCATATTTTGGTGATTTAAAACATTAACGGAACTTCTTTCCTAGGCACATTGATTTGACATAGCCCATAGGAGCTAACGCTACTACCCTCAACAACAACAGCATTGAAACAGCGACGACACTTCCAACGTCTGCTCTCATTGGCGAGAAATACTTCAATATTGCGAACAAGCGTATTCCTAACTAGGAGTCATGTAAAATCAGAGCAAAAATACAGAATAGATGCGCCCTTCTCACATGTGGAAATCGTTCAAATATCTATTTCAGAAAACGCCATTACTAACATAGTCCATCATAACGGAAAAAAGTTCAGGAAACGCTGAGAAGCCACCTTTTTCGGCGTTTGCTAACCAGCTGTCCAGCAGACACGCTCCAGTCAATAGTGAGCAACCAGAAGCACAAAGTTAAAACATTGTTGGAACTCAAAAATGTGAAATGCAGCCACCTCGAAGAATGTCCAACGATGCTCCACGGGGGGCTTGGATGTGAGGCTTACTAGCTAGCTAGATAGCTTCTAGCAGTCCGGAAATAGTGCGTAAAATACAGCTGAAAATTGGTTACAGAGCTCAAACAGTGCAGCAAAACGATGAAGGACATATGCAAGAATGTATTCATGCACACTGATTGGGTTGTTCTACTGCTAAAGAACGGAAAAAGGTAGAAGCAAACTTTTTTTTCTGATGAAAGACGTGAGTCTAATCTTTCTTTTGGTAGGTTCCATGTTTATATAGCCATAGAACACAATATTCTCTGTGCCTTGAAAGAGCAGTCAATATCATCTAAAATGGCAGCTACTGAAGGGGTGTGTTTTGAAAAATGGCTGGGATTGAATGAGTTAATTGTGCATAATTGTATTTGAAGAATGCGCCGAGGGCCATTAAAAAAACAGCTGCGATCGGCACTTTGGACACCCCTGTTTTACATGATATCGGTGGTTTGTTGTGAGGTGCATGTGTGACATGACTTCTTTTCATTTCAATTTCAACATTCAACTGACAGTTTTGTTCATTGCTCGATGTCCGCTGAGGGAGTTTGCTAAATGCTGAATGCTAACATCTATATTTGCAATCGGACGCTGTCAGGGGCCATGTGTGCTCAGCAAACTTTCCCTGTATATGCACAGGTTAAATAGCATCAACATTTCCAAAGATAACGTTGACAAGATGTAAATACAACCTCTAAAAACAGTGGGATCTTTCAGACCTGCAGGCCGTTATGTAAGTGGTTACATTTTGGGGGACGGTCAAGATGATGCTCATGGGTTCCTCCATGCAACTTCCAAAGTCCTGTTAGGTGTAGGATCAGCAGTTTGGCACGACGTACAAAGGGGTGTATCTCAAGCCCTGTAATCCGTTCAAAATGATGTGCTCAATGTCTTTGAAGCGGGATGCAATTGAATTGGGCTGGGTCTTCCGTGTATGCCCCACAGCCTGTTAGTAAATGTGTTTTTCATTTTTACACAGGAATGTGATTCCAATTGTGCCAACTGAAGTATTTTGGACAACAACCAAAGCACACATGAAAGCCTCATTGGGTGTTACATAAACGGGTGATACCGTGTGGAAAAATTGCACCTCTTGCAAGTTCAACCTTGCAGATGACTTAAAGGAAAATTGTACACAGACCTGTTGCAGAATATATCATAACGACAATCATTACCTTGAACAATGAAAATAACCAGAAGGACTCAAAATCAGCCACCAAGTCAGTAAAGTTGTATTTGTATTTGTATTTGTACTTTATTTATCCCACAGCGGGGAAATTTACTTGTTAGAGGAAAGAGTAAAGTTGCAGTAAAGCTGTGTTGTACCTCAAAGTGAAGACGTACGTAAATTAGGTAACCGTGCCTTGTTAGCAAGCGCAGGAATGGGGATTGTTAATTATTTCATTTATCTTAATTGCACAATTCTCCTCTGCTCTCTGTCGCACGACACGTCTCTATTTGAGCAAGCAAACCCTGGGTTTTGACTTTATGCGTTATTTTGGGAGTGTTTTTATCGGTTTGTTTTAGAGAAATCTGACAATTATGATGTATAAACCCCCCCACAAAACAATCCCATGGAGTAGCCCACAATGTGTTTCAAGCCTCCTAGAAGTGGTTTTCCACTCTTGTCCTTTAAAAATATGTGCCCGGTCTATTTCTGATGGAAGCCATGCCCAGGCAGGAAGTCATCCACAGGAATGGCATATCACATGACTATGTAAACATCAACAATTGGCAGCAGTCCACAAGTCAGCTGTTTTTTTTTCACCCTTCTTCTTATCAGCAACTTACACAAAGCGGCAAATATTTGTCTAGCGTCATTCATAACAGAGCTTGAGCACGTACAATATAGCTGCAGGCTATACCCTAACTACTGTGCACTGACTGCCACCCAACGCCTCCAAGTGAGGATGAAGCAGTCGGCATGACGCAAGAAGCCCACAGCTTATGATGCGACACTGGCAGACCCAACAGGTCAGGAATGCAACATGAGCAATAAGCGGCTTTGTCCTTTGAGAACATAAGTGACTGAGTTCGGAAATACATGATATAACTCATTGTTATTTCAATATGATCTGCTCTTTCAAAGCAACCTCTTGGCTCGCCGCGTAGACATTCTAAGGGGAAGAGAAATCTGACAAGCAGCCACTCGTGACTGACAAAACGTTATCACTTGAGGACTGACAAGCTGCCAAGAGTGTCACTAAATGACGTTTACAAGAGTGCCATGCTACGGTATCTACTGTATGTCCGGGCGTTATACACATTCAGCGACAGAAATATCCTGCAAGACAAGTTACGTGATTTGGCAACAAGCCCTTCACTAAAAGGAGTGAACGTCTGATTCATTCCAAGAGAAAGAATGAGTGTGAATTCTAAATAACTGCCGGGTTATGCATTACATTTCAAAAATATAATGTTGGGCAATTCACAATGACTAGCATAATGTTTGGTTGAGCAATAAAAAAAAAAAATTAAAAAAACGGCCAGGAATAAAGAAAGAATTTTTTTTCCAATATATCAGCCGATTAAATTTGTACATTAAACACTAAACACCTGCTTTTGATTGCTTAAATATAGCTGCAAACGCTTGGTACAGAGACACAAATTGAAGAAAGAACATGGTACTATTTTCAAATCTTTTATTATCAGAAATTGTGTGGACCAAGCAGCATATGAAGAATTGAAAAAATAAATGAAATAATCATTCAAAGTCGATATGAATTAAGACCGATTAATCGGACGACTGATTAATTGGTCGGGCTCTATCATTCATTTCTAGGAAAAGCACAATACGTGTATTTATTAGTGAAAAACAAGTGTTCACATCGGTGCTAATTGCTACCGATTATTCTCTAAAAAGACATAATCGGCCGATTCATCAGTCGGGCCCGACTATTTAGCAATGTCCGATTGTCAGCAAACATATTACATAATCAAGAGTCGTGACATGATACCTTCATGTCTTCTCACATTGTCAAGGAAGCCCAATTGCTTGTTAGTAAATGACACCTTTGGATACCATAAATATCAAAGCGATGAATAGTACCGAGCTATTTGTGTAGAGAGCGTGGGCGCGTTGAATTGATAGTGAGCCGCCCGCTCTTGGCCACACACACTTACAAACATGTAAACACACCCGAGCTCATACCTATGGTTGACAGGCTTTGACCCTCGTAATCTGCTAGGCCGGAAAGCCTGGTAGAAAGCGGCGGACGGGTTCCTGACAGGAGAAACATGAGTAAAAAGGAGAGAGGGAAGGCGAGAAAGTGAATGAGCGAGGGTGCATGAAGACAGAGGAGGTCAGAGGAATGGGCGACACAGTCCAGACAGACATTCAGAAATTACGTAACGTACAATGACCAAATCCATCCTAACATTATTTAATTAGGGCTGTCAGTCGATTAAAATATTTCATTGCGATTAATCGCATTTTGTCTGTAGTTAACTCATATTTAATCACAGATAGTTTTTATCTATAATAAGTAGGGATGTAAATATCTTTGCGGTAAACAATTTGATGCGCAACTACAATAACTACACCAAATTTTATGTAAGGGGATATCAATTTTGGAAATATGGGTCATTATTTTATTTAAAAAAACAATATACATTTAGACGTCCCCCAGTTTTTGCATGTTTAATGCGCTCTCTCACATGCGCCATGTAACGTTGTCCCACGCTGTAGATAGACTAACTAGACTGTATTTTTACCCTTTTACACAATACATAATAAATAAGATAAATTGGACTGGTATAACGTACGTGTGTTTTGCTGATATGTTAAAAATATTTCCCTGTGACTAGCTAGCGTGCTGCTAATGCTATTTACATTTCATTCTCATCTTCTGTCATGGCAATCTTCAGTGCATGCGTGACAATCCTTTTACCGTCATCCCAGGGTCTCGTGTTGTTTATGGGATGGACTGTCAATAGTTTTACACAACCCACAATAAATAAGAGAAATTACATCGCTATAATGTATATATGTTTTACTGATTATCTTTCCCGGTGACTAACTAGTCAGCAGTGCTAATGCAAGCACTGCTAGCTCTTCAGCCATGGTGACATTGACATAAGCCCCAAATAGCCGTCCTCGGCTATGCCTGCTGTTAACTAGCAGCTCGTACCCAAATTTTAGCTCGTAGTTCAAAGCAAGAGCTTCAGTCAGTAACTTCTCGCAGCTCCCTTCTCTGTGGCAGGTCGACGTAGATATACAGCGACAGTAGATACAAATAATTTTGGTCTTGTTCAGAGAGTCGTCTGCCAGGGCTTTGGGGCTAATTTTACCAATCAGAATACTCTTTTCTGTGTCCATTTCTGCTCAATAATTGTTCCCGGTTGTGGCTCCACTGTCACAGCTACTTCCTCAAACTACAGCATGGGAAGAAGGTCAAACAGGATGGGCGTACGTTAATCTGGCATCAAAACAAATAGTGCCGTTAAAGAACGCGTTAACTTTGACAGCCCTATTTTTTAATGTTTTCCAACTATGAGTTGTGCCTTTGCTATTTTCTTCTCTTTTCTGTCATGAAAATGTAAAGACAGAGCTGATCCATATGTCAGTGTCCACTTAACTATGATAACAACATCTGTTCACAGTTAAAAGGATATGTTTCTGCAGGACCAGTCAAGTATATTAAAATCATAATAAGGAAGATTTGGTGCAGACTAACTAATGGGAAGAGTATGTTCTTTTTGTTGCAAGTATTTCCTTAGCTGGAAATTCCCTACAATGGCAGCATACAGTATCCCCCCATCTGCTTGCATAATCAAGAGTTAAATAATCGAATCAGTCTATGAACTTTTCTGACCGCTTATCTATGAGAACACATTCCGGTGTGTGATTTTATTGACGCTATTAAGTTCACAGATTGGATTTGTAAATGTTGCCGAGTGGTTTCTGACAAGCAGCCACCATTGCTGAAAATGAGATGACTTTCTCTTTTACACTTGCTCTTCTTCCGCACTGAAAAACACAAACGTGTAACGCCATTTAGATGCTATGTGGAGGTAACCTGAGTGGACTTTCACTGTTAACGGAGTACGCAATGTTCCTTCCATGGCTGATTTGTGAGCTTTCCCCCCACGAGCAGGTTTCGTGTTTAAGGATAAATGAATGAAAGTTTAAAAAAATAAGCCTACACAGTTTTCCAATGACAGTAAAACAATTTGAATGGTATAAAATCAAATATTTAAGCATATCAAGTTCACGTTATAAATAAGATTATGCATGGAAGTAAGGTGCAAACATCAGAAGACTATCAGCTCTATGCTTATTGACATTTTTTCTCTCGTTCTTTTCTTTACACAGGAAGTGAACAAAATTGAACTGACAAAATGTAAGCAAGTGAAATATTTTAAGTGTCAACATGTAAAAGATACAGCGTGAATGAATTAACAACAGCAGCAGCAGAAATGGGGAAACAATGAGAGAAAAAAAGTCACAATTTGATTAGAATAAACTTGTAATATTGTGAGGGAAAATAATGTCACTTTAGTAGTATAAACTCAAAATATTAATATGATAAACAAAATAAAATAACATCTTAAATTCTGGAGAAAAAAGTTATAATGTCATCATATTCAGAAAAGAAAATTTCCAAAGATTAGAAAGTTGAATAAAGTTGAAACATTAAAAAAAAATTGTGTTTAAAAAAGAAACCCCCAAAATTGGGAAAAACAGTACAAAGAGTGAAGTTCATACTAATAATGTAAGTTATTGCCTACACCACAAAGCTTAGATGCAGTTTTTTTTTGGAAATATATATAACATCTTTGCATATCTACATGTGTTATTTACAAAATATCAAAGTGGCCCTTGCATCCTTTCTCTTTTCACTATGTGCGTTTGGACCCTCCTGCTCAAGATTCTAGTTACCAATGCACTGTACAATAACACCAGTGTACATCAGTAAGAAGTAGACAAGCGCATGTTCCTGCAGGGTTCACGTTTAAGTCAGACAGCTTATTGTTTGCACAATAAATGTGCAAATGTCAATGGGGCAACTGTTCAACCTGACACAAAGGTGGTCTACAAGGTCATAAACTACACCGTAAATTGAGGAAAAGGCTTCTTGAGACGTCATCTGTACTTCTGTGTAGAAGGTGTCGGACGTTTCGCTCCTCATCCGAAGAGCTTCGTCAGCAAACTAATAAGTGCTGGTAGCTTAGGCCTTAAATACAGTAAGAGTGGGCGGAATTGGTGTGCCAACACCCTCCTCCTATTGGTTCGTTACACTAAGCCTGGGCGGAGCAGTGGTATAATCCTATCCTGTTATTCACACCTACGATAAAAGGGAAGTGTCGCTCCCTGAATTGGGTATGAACGACTCTGATACTGGCTTGTTAGCATCTATTGTTCTGGCTCGGCCCTGCCTTCACCTCATTTGCAAGACTAAGAGCTGTGGGTTTTGGTCTCAGTAACCTGCTGAACACAGGGTCCAAATTGAACCTCAAACCACCATTCCGATTCAATAATGGGTTCTGTTGTTTGACAAAAATAGCTTCCTTTACTCCTCTTTCAAACCATCTGTTTTCTTTGGCCAAAATCTTTACCTCGCTGTCCTGAAAAGAGTGATTGGTAGCTTTCAGGTGTAGATGAAACGTCCGACACCTTCTACACAGAAGTACAGATGACGTCTCAAGAAGCCTTTTCCTCGATGGACAACTCCTGTACGACTGAGAGCCTACACAGATACACCGTAAATTGCATTCAAGCCTGAAACGCGCAGACCAATAAACAGAAGGCGATAGGAATACTTTGAAGAAAGCTAACATCAGGATTAACAGGATCCTACAGCTAACTTTCCATATCAGAGCCCATGAAAGATTTATCTCTGGCAGAGCAATCTTACAGTAACAAGGCCCGGGACCTTGTCCTTGTGCACTGATGAGGTACGTCGACGCTGGAAGTTTTAAGACCTCACTAACAGCATACTTCATCACAACAGCTGTGAGCTCAGCCACTTAACGAGCCAAAATACCTGCTTTTATAGGTACAGTGGGAGATTTTTTTTTTGCATGCACAATGACTCCAGCTGGCAAACAGACAAGTCCATATAACTGAGGCGTTGAGTGAACAGGTTCACATTTAAAATGAGGCGAAATGCAGTCGTGGGTAAAAGTGAGGTAAACAGTGCGGCCGAGTACAGATGTACTCAATAAACTATTCTATATTTAAAATGAATACGCTAAAGCAACTGCAAAACACACACGTACAGCAATCCCTCGTTTATCGCGGCTAATTGTTTACAGACCAGGCTGTGATAAGTGAATTTCTGCGAAGTAGGAGTAGGTACTTAGCCTAGAAAACATGCTAAATAGATTTTTAAACATTATTAGAGCCCTTTAGACATGAAATAACACCCCTATGGTCACCTTTACACTGATATTACCTAATATAGTAGATATAACAGGAGAAAATAAGTCATTTAAGACATACCGTAATTTCTGGTGTATAAGCTGCTACTTTTTTTTTTAATTAACAAATTTATGGCTCTGTTCTAATCTCATGACACCTCCTTTACTTCAAAACTACGACTAATTGTAGTTATTAGTGAACTCATGACAAGCTTGTCAACTCATTGGAGATCGCAGGAGGTCATTACTCAATGGAACAGCCTGACTCATGGTGTCATCTTACAAAGAACGCTAAACTCAACACACAGCAGCTTAACTCTCAAAAGATAGCTAAGAAATATACAATACAAGTACCAATTTAATATAAATAATAATAACTTTTTCCCATAATGCATTTCTTTCCAGCAAAGCATTTCATTGGTTATGGCTGACAGGGCGCTGCAATGCTGCCTCTGTATACCTGAGGGAGCCAGAGGAGCTCAGAGCCCAGAGGGAGGCACAAGGGAAAATAAAGCATTTAACAAAATAATGAAAAACCAATTGGTTTCATTTATTTAGATAATCAACCTTTTTATTTCTTAAATTGAACAAGATGTATTTTCTTGGGTCTGATGGACTACATGATGGTACGTTTGTAGATGAATTTATCCATCCCAGAATAATGGGTGCCACACTGGGGAGGCGACAAACAACTGCGATTGGTGAAACTCCTCGCCAACGCGTAGCAAACCATGCACACGGGAGGCGACGAGCGTCTGTGACCAGCGACACCTGTGGGCGACGTGTTCACATCCACAGCGAATTGTACGAGTCTCCCACGATTTTGATTGGGTTTCATATGTGGAGGGGATTTGAGGGTATCAAAGTAGTTCAGAGGAGGAAAAGCGGCCGGTGTTGATCGAGTACTCTTGCTAGTACCCAATCTAAAATGAAGACACCTTCTGTGGTGGAACACATTACTCTCGACTGAGTGAGACACACACTTCCTTGTTTCATTACACAGTATTGTCTGCCAGAAATGAACAATGACTGATTGGTGAGCTCAAAAGTTTTATTTTCTATTGTCTTAACTGTCAGCGCTGTGTTTTTGCAGATGGAGTCATGTTACCATCATAATTAACTGCCACACATTGCACAGTAATCCTTATTAAGAGAAAGCTAGCCCTCCGCACGGCTAACATTATGTTAGTAAGGTACATTAATCTTAATCTCACTGACTTGCACTACATGAATGTTATCTTGTCACAGATTCTCTGCTCCATTTGGAGGAGATGATGCACATATAAGATGTGCTGTTGTGGTATGTAGCTGCCACGCTACAACCGATACACATCACGGTGTTCAACTTGCTGTTGAGCCACATTTTCTGTCTGTTTGTTACATTTTTGTTTGTCTTTCGTGTCTTGTCTCGCCTCTTCAATCTTCCCGCTCCTTCAAATATCCGCTTCCTTCTTCATCCCGAGAGTTACGTAAGCGCGTTGGTGACGTAAGCAATTCCTCGAACCAGAAAAAAAAAACACTGATTATTTTATGCAATAGAGGTACTCGAATTATTTGAGGTATCGTTGCAACCCTACACTATACAAACATTATTTAAAAGCAGTATGATTTGTAAAGAGACTTTTCAAAGGGACCTTGTTATTGACAAAAAAGTCGCTACTCTTTTGTAATTTGTTGGCACTGTTTTGTGAATACACTAATGAGTACACACTGTTTACATTTACACGGAGAGGAGAAAACAAAAAGCAGATTTGTTTTGTTTTTTTTAAATGACCCATCAACGATTTCCCGGGACCACAGAAGCAAACAAGCATAAAACCAAAGTCTAAAAACTAGTTGGCTTAAAAAAAAAAAAGCATGTCATGTGATAACCTACTAGTACATTGAGTACAAATATTATTGGGATCACAACAGATAAACTTTTGGGATTCACATGCTTGACTCCACTATTGCCAAGTCATACAAAAAACATGGCCTTCATTTCAAAAACTGAACACGACTGAGCAACGTATTAACTCTTCTGACATTCTGTTCGACTGACAAAGCCAGTGTCATTTAGCATATTTGGGTTTTTGAGTCCATACAAAGACAGCTGAAAGGTGATTAGGTCTCAGGTTTCACAACAAGAATATAAACATTTCAAAAATGACATAGTTGAAACGTTAGAACTAGCAGTGATTCTACAGGCAAATACTTGGAAGTATTGAGAGCCAATTAGTGCCTGACAGTGTGGAAAGGTACATAGCAGAATGTTATCAGATCAGGTTGCAAGTTGCAGAAAAAGTCTTATGATGAACCTACAGCGATGCAGCGACAACATGATGAGGTCAGTTGTGCGCTTCAGGCAGTCACTTTTTTTAAAGATATGGCTGACATGCTAATGACTTCCCTTGGCCTAAAACAGAGGTGTCCAAAGTGCAGCACGGGGCCCATTTGCGGCCCGTGGCTGTTTTTTATTGGCCTGTGGCACATACCAAAAATATAATTTTGCAAGAAAGGTTGGAAAAAAGAAGGAAGAAAAAATTGACAAATTCCAAGTAATTTTACACGCATAAAGTCACAATATCAAGAGAGAAAAAAGTAATCTAACGAGAAAAGTTCGTCATTTTATAAGAATAATATGAAGAAAAAAATCATTTTACTGGAATAGATTTGAAATATAACAAAAAAAAGACACTATTTAAAAAAAAAAGTTGTTGTACTATGAAAAATAAACAAAACAGCGAAAAAAAAGTTGTAATTATTAGAAAATTAGGTTGTGGAAAAATTTCAAATAAATAATATTATGGGAATAAAGTCATAATTATGAAAATTATGAAAAAAAGTAAAAAATACTATGATACTATGATATACTACAAGTTATAGAATAAGGAATAAAGTGTAAATAGTTGGAAAAACGTACAAAAAAACAATAGCAGAAATGTCAAAAATAGCTGTAATTTTATGAGAAAAAAAGTCAAAATATTTAGAGAAAAATGTCATATTCTAACAAGAAAAATCTTATTTACAAGAATAAACTTGTCATTTTATGTGGAAAAAATAATGTCATTTTAGTAGCATAAATATTAAAGAAAAACTACGTCTTATTTTTAACGTAATACGTAATATTAAGAGAAACAAACAAAACAAAAAGTTGTATTTTAGTTTTAAAATTAGGATGGGGGGAAAGTTATATTATGTGAATAAAGTCAGAATATAAAGAGAAGAAAATTTATGATGATTAAAAAAAAAAGTTTCAATATTTGGAAAATTTTAAATTACAAAAAAAAAGAGGAAAAAAAGAGCCGAGATGATACTAAAGATGATACTGCTGAGATGCAGTTTTTTCTTGAACTATATACAAAAGCGATTGTATATTTGTGATTGGCTGCTGACCTGTCCAGAGTGTACTTTGCTTCTCGCCCAAAGTCAGCTGGGATAGGCTCCAGCATACCCCCGCAACCCTAGTGAGGACAAGCGGCATATAAAATGAACTAATGAATGAATGAATGAATAAGTACAATATATCAAAAGGGGCCCTTCCATTCTTTCATTTTTCAATATGTGGCCCTCAGTGGAAAGGGTTTGGACACCCCGGGCCTAAACGGCAAGTTTATTGTGCATGCATTTGCTTTGTTGAACAAAGCCCAGGCCCAACCTAATGTTCTGACTAACGCTCTAACCATGCAATCATCGAAACGCTCTGATGAAGTTCGTTCCTACTTCAGTGCTGCCTGGATGTGTTTACCCGAGTAATTGATTCTGCAAAAAAATGTAATCTACTCTCCCTCCGAACTTTACAGGATCAGTGCTGCTTGTTAATAAGAGCTTGCGTTCGGTTTATCACTTCGTGCACATCCAATTCATGACTCTGCTTAAATTGGCCATGTTTGTACTTTATATACATTTATTTATTTTAAAAGGCAGCATCAAACGATATGCTATGAACACAAAGCCAGTTAACGGTCCTGCAGCGGGGTGCCAAAAATGAGTCTCATTTTCTGAGATGCCTGAAGCAAAGTTGCACCAAACTGTCAGATGTGCAGGACCAATCTGTGGTCTCATGATGTGTGCTTGACAAAGGATTTGGAAGGCAAAACTTCTCTCAATCAGCAAGCTTGGTTTGTGTCACAACTCATTTCAAACAGGGATTAGCTGTCAAACCAAGGGTTGTTAGAGTATTATGTCATTGGAGAGGACAACAATAAAAATGAACCATCAATAGCAATGTATTACATGCCGTGCAAGAACAATGACATAACCATCATGTTTGTTCCAAAACCTGCTGTGGAGCCTATTAAAAAAACAGGTATGCCCATAAAAAGCCCTAGGCTAGTGTGGTGTTGATTATTGTCTATAAAAAGATTGCTCTTCAAAATGTAAGGGCGAAGATACTGAAAACATTTATTGACCTTTTAACATATTTTCCATTTTTATGAAGTATATTCCGATCTGATCTTCAGGATCGGGATTGGCTGCTGAGCCTCTGTATTTTGAAGATCGGATAAAATCAGCTTCCGCCACGAGATCGGGCCAATCTGGCTGCTATATAACGTTCGGAACTCTGGGCAACACTCCAATATGGTGGGTGCGGTAATGTTCCTCAAAGCTGCTGCCACTCGACTCGTGCCACCCGCAAGAAGAAGAAAGCGCAACACCACCATGCAGACATGTCCACGGTGTGCCGTGGTGAAGTTAGTTTCACGACGGACGTTGGATATTCGGCTTTGTAGCTACAGCGGTAGTTCCCCCTCACTGTGCCCGGACTGCTCTGTCATGGTGCGGGGAGCTCACACGGGAAGTGCTGCTCCAACTGCTTGTTGTTTATACTAGTGACCGTCAATAAATAACTATTGCGTTGAAGAAAGTTTCAAAAAATCAAGTTTGTTATCAATACTTTGGTTGCATTATTTTTAATGCTTTGAAGAGCTATTTTCATAACCATATTCAATTCCACAAATTCATGTTTGTAACAAAAGCTTACTATTTCAAAAAAGAAAAGGATAGGCACCAGATCAGATTGGATCGGCACCACATCAATCGGCAAGACTATTATATATATATATATATATATATATATATATAAAAAAAAAAATCAGATGCCAGAAAATGTGGATCGGGACATCCGTAATTTTTAGAGCTTCATTTGACAATACCTTTCCTGTTATTTGTCTTTCCTATACAACAGTGTCATTTCAGTCTCTGCCTAGTCGCGTGTTTACACTCTCTCCTCTGCATGGCGCCTGTCACATTAATTATATCACACACCTTTATTATGTGCTTGAACGTAGTTATGAGTGAGCATTCCGTGGGTTTTGAGTTTGTGGATTATTTTCCATTCTTTATATTGATTTTTATACCGACAAGTTGGAAGTTACATATAACTGGCGAGGAGCAATCGCCACACTGTGCATATGCGCACTTTTTGTTTTTACATCTTAATATTAAGAATGTTTAACTTATCTTTACACTTTTATTGACATGCCAAAGATGCCAGTGTTTTTGGCCATGACTGTATGTGTTGCTATATTTGGAGATTTCCTCATTCTGTATGGATTTGAACAGCGAGAGAGCCTCTAAAAAGGAAAACAGGGACACGACCCTCTGTATGGGACCAAGCCTGCAGCAATACTTGATTAAGGCTAAGTCTCAGCTATGCAGCAAAAAGGACTGACAATTCAAGCTTACCCATTCTCCTCAGGGAGGCTGCAGCACAACATGGAATCAAAACGTGGCTCTGTTTTGTACCTCAACTGAATAAAACATCAGTAAGGAAGTAAGGAATGTCATTTTGACAAGTGTGCAAGATGCATTACCGCCACCTAGAGACAGGCAGTCTTCTGCGCACTGTGCTTTTTGTATGACAAGAAGTGCCAAGACTATCCCCGCTTTCGGTAGAACACAATAACAACTCAGGTCTGCACGAAAATAGTATGGAACAATGTCACACATCTGAGAGGCATCCTAAGAAAAGGGCTTCCATCACTGCTTGTTGGATTTCACATCATTATTAACATGACTTATGATGAGTCAGTATATTTCAGAATCTTGGGTGGTTCATTCAGCAGGACGCCAGCTGGTAACATCAGCCTGAGGCAACAAAACCACCCAAGTGTGCTCAGGTTCACGTAGCAGGGCACAGGTTCGTTGACTCGGTCAGTTATAAAAATGGCATTTCTGTCAAATAATTTGACTATGAAACCTACTAATATACTGAAACATTTGTAAATACTTTTCCTATCTCTAAATCTGTACCTCTACGCCACACTCTGGCTGTTTTCCTGGTTGCCTGGGCGTTCATACCTCCAGGTCAGGCGAAGACTAGCAGATTCCTGTGACAAATGGCAGCCAACTCCTTTTACATACCGTACAATGGGTGCGTCCTATGACCAGTGCATCATTGGCCGAACGTTAACGTTGCCTGAACTGAAGCTTTCGCTTGTTACAAGTTCACTTTTTGTACACATTGGAGCAGAAGTCGTGTCTTTGGAAGCAGTCCAAGGCCATAAAAACAAAATTCTTATTAGAATGCAACCTGATACTTAGTATCGCGTAAAGATAAAAGAAGGCCTTCCTGTTTTCAGATGATTTGATTAAACATACTCCTTCTCAAGCCACAAAACAGAAGCTCAATATTAACTGTAGGCATCAGTGGTACAAAGACAATGTACATTTATACTAACTTCAAAAGTATTTTTTTTTTTTACTTGTCATAGTTCAAGCAAGTACAAGCTTGACTGACTGATTTAGGGAGAAAAGATGATGATGCTGGTGGGTCTGAAAGGACAGGTTTGGAACAAACCCAGCCTGACTTAATTCAAGATTCAAGAGTTTTATTGTCATATGCACAGTAAAACAGGTAGTTATACTATGCAATGAAATTCTTATTCTGTTCATTCTCCCAAAAAATGAGAAGTAAAAGGCTAAATAGGTTTAATGCTTGAGACGCGTGGATAAACCGTTATCAGTTTATCCAGTCACAATGAGTCACGTCCGCTTCCTTGCTCAAGCGTGCATATTCTAAGAACAAGGGAGAAGTGGAGGTGGAAGTTGCTACAATTGCTTTGCTTGGACACTATGAAAATATGGGTTAGCATTTACAGTATGTCCATAAAATACATAGATAATACAGAGAGCAAAATAGTCCTAAAAAGTGAAGCCAAACTTACAGGGGAAAAAAACCCTCAAAACCCTCGTAGCCACACTACAGTATTGCACAATACACACATAGAACTAGACAAGAGATGAACAGTCATAGACACCAGTGAATGAGATCAGTCGATGACACCCACTGAACGCAAGAGAGAACACAGAGAGAAGAATGGATGACTCAAATGCAGCTGGCTGCCATGCTTTCCACACATCCTCATTACTAACTGTTCGTACATCTCAAGGCACTGAAACATCCTTGTTCCTCGTCTTGCGTGGCACTCTGTGAGACAGTATGGCTGCCACAACTTCAGAAATATAGAGCCACTGGTTAGCTTGTTCAAATAAAAGCTCAGCAGTGTTCTGTGCGGCCGCGGCAAGCGAGATATGCACGTTTCCTTAAAAGCCTTGAAGGTCATTCATTCATTTTCAAGACGACTAACAGGAAAGTAAAGTTGTAGCATATACGGTATCAGAGGGCGGCAGCAGAGTGGCAGTGCTATGTTTGGGTTCTTGCAGTGTTCCAATCATCCTTCTCACACTAAACAGCCTTGTGTTTGCAAACATTCCCACATGGCTCACGGTGTTGCTTATACTGTCAGTCAGGTGCAACAGCAGCAACCATATGTCAGTGACACGAGTAACAGCCAAAGGGGGAACAGGTCTGTAGATGAATTTCCATCAAGATAAGCAGCAGCATGGTTTAACATGCGTGTTCATCCGGCTGGGTGCTTGTGTGTGTTGACACAGGTACACTGACTGATATTCTTCTATCTATATTGGCTGATATTCTTTTGGCGCGGTTGAATATTCAAGCAAACACAGATCTGGTATCGGAAATGTATCAATACAGGCAGACATCCAAACGGAGGCATCTGGATGAGGATAGGAAGTGGAAAAATCCCCTCACACCAACACTGGAACATCACACATGGCCCAACATAGCTCCGTGTATGTCATGTAGCAAGTACAGGCTGGTAACAAGGAGCTGTCAACAGGTTTTCTCTTTGGTCTGAGGACTTCCTTTGAAATGAGCTGTGCATACTTAACATACTGTAAGCACTCAAAAGAAGGGTCGAACCAGTTCTGCCTTCAGACCCTTTTGGAAAAGCCAATAAACACCAGCGGTTTACAGAGTTCTCATTCCTGGAACAGCATGCAGCATATTCAAAGGCCTGCTCCGCCATAAACAGCGTTCATTATGGTGGGCTTTTTAGTTGCTCACTTGGTCTAATTGGACACCTTGCTGACATAATGGGGTGGGTGTCGCTATGATAACTTATTCAACAACTGAGCTGTTTAGTGCTTCAACATATACAGCATGTGTGTGTAGCGAGCAAAGGATGAATGGTTAAGAATGCGGCCTATAAGGATGGCCGGTTTGGGTGGGTTAAATGTACACGTACTGTACAAATTGCATGTATGCATGCATGCGCTAGGGAGGGATATTTTACAAACTATGGTGAAATCTATTCATCTTTTAGTTTTTAATACAAAAATTTTTATGCGATTGAGAAAAAATCTCACTGAATGTTCTGAATTCCTATTTTGATGCCGGTGTCGTATGGATGTAATTAATTCGAAATACTGTACAAATGACAGCACCGGTTCATGTGGCCCGCATGTAAACAACAACTACTGTCAGACGACATTCCGCAAGGGCTTGGCACCTTGGTCCAGTGGCCCAAAATCAAGCTGGCAGAGAGCCATGTGCTCAAGCTGACAATCCAAGCCATTCAGGGCTCCAGTAATTTGTCCCTTGGAAGTTAAAGTAATCCAGCTTTCACTGGAAAATAAGATACTCCCTTGCATCCAGCCTGCGCTAGCACCCGCTAAACAATGTCAATGCAAACCACCCCCCCAGCCACCAACTGTCAAAGTGTCGAGAGGGATAATGGAAGGAGGGACACACACAACACTATAAATACATGACACAAGTGCGCATCCTGATATCACACAGACAACTTTGGGAGCTGTTTGTCCAATAAGATACAGAAAATCTTTCGCTGGAGCCCGTAAGCTGGCAAAAATCTTTTCTGATAATGAAACAATTTGAAAGCACTAAACAATTATTTTAGCTGTCAGACTTTAGGACAATTTTACCTGTACTTCTAGGCAATTTTAACAGGTTAAGAATTGGACAAAACATGAGTAAGATAGCAAATATTTGATTAGGTCAAGCACAGTACACAACTTTTTTTTGTGATCTGGCGTTGTTCCACCATTGAAAACCTGACATGTGACATATAAAAAAAAAAAAAAGAAGAAGAAAATCTGACATGTGACACTGGATCCTTGCGGTCGTATTAACCGGCTGCTGTTTTAAAGCCAGCTGACCGTAGTAAAAGATTCTTTTGTTTTGATGTCATCAACATCACAATTATCCTCCTGCAAAAAAAACACAGCATAAATGATGACCAGCTCACCCGTTCCACCTTGACCAAACACCCTTACCTATTTTGCAGCTGACATTTCAAAACACTTCTTATCAGGCTGCAACATTTGCATGCCTGCGAGGCGACGTCACGCCAGCAATCACAAATGTCTGGGCCCAAGTGCATTGTCTTGCTTGATTAAAAGAGGCAGCACATGTTGAACTTGGTGGAAATGAGCTCAAGTTGACATCCAGTGGTACCTCGGTTAACGTCCACCCCGGTTAGCGTGTTTTTCGGTTAACAACCAAAATGTTTGCTAAAATTTGCCTTGGCTGGCATTCGCCCGCTTTTTCAGAATCAAAAATACCGTATGGTTTGTTTACGCTGCCATCTTGGATCACATGCACAAGTCGAAATCTTTTACAAGCGATCGTTTACAAGAGAGAGATACGAGACGCAACAAACACGCACCGCAAAACAGAAAGGCGTTGGACCGTACCGAGACAAGGGCTTAAAGAGAAGACCGTCGTCATTTCAGACGTATGTAAATGTGACGGCGAGGCTCAGTCATCGACTGTGTGCACACATTCATACACAGCGTCCTGCGTAACAGCCTACGAACCCGAAGGGCATCGAGGGAGACGCTCTGTTTCTGCCCGTCCCATTTTACATTCAGAACACTCATTTCTGTTTCCAACAACAAAACATACGCATCCCAACTTACTGTAGCATGATTGCGGCATCCACAGTCAAGCGTAGCACACATCAAACATGAAGTCATCCTCGCCGGCATACTTCCACGACATCACTGCCGCCAGCGGTTGGGCTTTATTTTTTTTTCATTTTCTATATGAAACGGCAAGGTACATGTTTGTTGGTTCTAGAATGTTGATATTTAGTTTGATATATTTTTTACATTTTTGCAAGTTGTGGTTGCAGCAGAATAAATGTTCAGTTGTCCATTCATTACTTTATTTTTGCATCATATTCTGCATGTAAAGCTACAATTATTGTCCATAAAATGTGTTTAGTGTTAACATTTTTAAGTGTTTGGAACGGATTAATTGGATTTACATTATTTTCTATGGGAAAATTGCTTTGGTTAGAGTCCGTTTTGGTTTGCGTCCTTCTGGAACGGATTAATGACGTTAACCAAGGCACCACTGTAATTGCATTGGCGGGGGTCGGTTCCATCTGATCCTGTGTAGAATGGGAGCAGTGCAGGACGGACATGTGCAGGGACACTCAAGTGTAAATGAGTGTTTATGTACAAATATTTTGGCCTGGTATTGCTCTGAAAGAACACTTTACAAACCGTGTATGTCGTAATCCTTGACACAAGACTAGTTCTTTGCAAAAAGGGATTGTGCAAACACCGCCAAAACGGCATTTCATGTATTCCAGGGTTAGCAATTTAGCAAAAAGTTGTTTAAGTATTCCCACTACTTCCACACCTATAGTTGGCTGGTCCAAAGAAATAGATGTGTTTTTCCACTGGTGAATTTTCTGTTAATGGGGTAAAAATTCTACGCATACCGAATATGTCACAGCAAGCCATGTGAGATCACTCTTCTTCATTCCTCTGGTTACGGAGTAAAACAAGGAGAGTAAATACAACGTGTAGGAAAACTAGCCTTTTTTGATAACATCAATTATTATGACGAGATGCGTCTTAACTAGGGGTGTAATGGTACATGTACCAATTTTCAATAGTCAGCAATTGTAGTAAAGCAAAAAACTGACCCATTTACTTCTTTATGCATCTGGTGTGTAGTTTTATCGACAACACGCATAATGTAGCGAGGCTGGATGTGCTCAACGAAGCCGTTAAACCCAACGTTAGGCACCTCCGACAGGGGCTGGCTCTTTTGTGTTATAGCCAATTGCTTTGGCGAGTGTTTTAAAAAGCAGTGGGTGTTTCAGGAAGCCGTGTTGTTGCGAAAATCCTGCTTCAGGTTGAGGTTGGCCCTATTAAATTTTGGTTCTGTGCCACCACGGCAAACTTGTGCATGACAAGTTGTGCACTCAGCTGGAATGTGTTTTTCGGACTTTGACGAAATACTGTATAAACTGCCACACGGCCGACATCACTCCTACTCCTTGCTAAACACGCTAGCGCACACTGTTGTGGTCACCTGGGTTCTGCATGGCGAATAGAAATGCTGCTGTATCGGAGCACCAATGTAGGAGATTTTAGATGCAGGCCAATTTACCTGATGCTGTGTTATGTTTTGGCTGATATCGAACCGATATCGGATCTCATTATCGGATTGGGACACCCCTAGTTCTAACAGGTGGTATTAATATAGAACCAAAAAAAAAAAAGGATGGCAAACAATGCCTTGGCAACAAGCCTTAAAAATAAAACAATTTTAACTTTCACAGACTTTCTACTTTATTGGGCTGCACCTGTTGCTACACCAGCTGTTTCATGTTACGGCGGACACCGTTTTAATCAACTTCACAACTTTATAACTGTATCAACACATCCAGCGATGTCAAAATCTGAACACTTTAAGAGACAAAGCACATCTAAAAACTAAAGAGCATCCCATCTGGGGAAAACGATGACGTGTCAACACAGATACTTCATTTTGAGGTCCAGAGAAGACGCTTTAGATGCTCATCACTGGTGTGTGCATGTGTGTCAGTAAAAGTGCCCCCATCCTCACTTCCTCTCTACCTAACCATTCAATGTTCTGTCACCTTGCCAGCGTCGTCATAGCTACGCAGACTTCCAGTGATGTCAGTCCACTTTCCATCACTCTCGTTCTCTGTCTTTCAAACCAGGAAAGTGGCACCGGCTAGTCCTTTTCATGAATATCTAGGTCCGCAGGGATAAAGTATGCTAGTAAACAAAGATACGATTCATCTGGACAGTCTAGAGCAGGCCTCAACCTCCATTTGATGAAGCACTGAGGAACAGAATATTGGTTAACACAGCGGTGTAAACACACACACTTATGTGTGTATGTAGTTAAAACTGCCCAACTAGGTCACTCTTGGCAACAACAGTCTTTTTTTCAGCACTTTCCTACTTTAGACTGACAAAGTGTGGCAACATTTCTGCTCAAGCTGTATGAGAGCCATGCGGCAGAGCCTATAAATAGCTGCCGTGTGTACGTGAGAGGCTACCGTAATTCACAAGGTTTAAGAGCCGGGAGGGTAGACTATTGTCTCTCATGGACATGAGGGAATAAAAACGAAACTCAGCTACCTACATTGCTGCTGTCGTTATGTGGCTTGTTAACAATTACAACAACTGAATAGAATTTTGCAACGAGACACGCAACCTTGCAGTGTTTTGAACGTTTTCATGACAAATGCTAAAAATTCCTGCAGTCTCTTGCCATTTTTCATTGGCTCGACCCCCTTCTTTACAGCAGCGTTACAAAAAAAAGCATGTTATGTTTTATGGCCCTTTAAGCTCATAAGCAAGTGCTGCCAGTGTGGTGGTGCTGAAAGGGTGCAGGGCAAACCTCCAGTTACGCAATCTCCCAAAACAACCACTCTTTGTTATTGTGCACTTCATCAGCTAAACAGAAAAATACTAAATAGGTCCTTCAACAATGCAGCATCTTACCTGTCCTCATCCCCATCCATAGCTATATGGATGCCAAACAGGCTGTTGACAGCAGGACTGGGCAGGCTGAGACCCTCCGTGATGAAAGGCCTCATGCCATCTTTCCCTGGCACCACACTGGCACTGGGATGAGGTAGCGCTTCAGATTTCGGCCGAGTATCTTCTGCGTGGTTACTGACTCCAGATTGAAGGCCTGTGACTGTGAGCCCATGGGCTCCAAGGGACTGAATAATATCGCTGGGACTTGCCCCACCAGGAGGGGTACTGGTGGTACTGGGCGCTGTGACAGGCACATTCTGGACAACGCTGTGGCTGGTGGCGACGGAGGATGTCGGGGCAATCTTTAACCCTCCCGACGGTTGTGCCTGGTTGAGCGGCTGCTGCTGACCACTTCCCGAAACCATGTGTAGCAGGACGCCCTGGGATGCGGGTGCCTCCCCACCGACCCCCTGGACTATTGAGCCGGAAGGCATGGTAAGAGGCGAGGGCCCCTGGCTGGATGAGGGAAGATTTAAGGGAAGAGTGCTTGAACCAAAGTGCTGTTGATGGTGGTTTGAATACGCAAGCTGCTGGACTTGTGAGGCTGGAGGCATGACGGGGGGCTGCACGGCACCTTGGTGCGCGCCGTTGAGGTGATTCGAAAGAAAGGTTTGGGGAGCAGCAGGTTGCATATTGACCTGAGCGTGTTGCATTTGCTTTGATGCTGTCGTTGAATACCCTGTGGGCTGGAAGGCACTTGCGCCACTCCCAATCTGGGGAACCAAGCTGTAGCCTTGATGCACAGTCTCACCAGAATGGACGAGATGCGTGTCCACAGCATTCTCCAAAGCTTGTGAGGAAGAGGCGCTGGAGACCACTGTGTTACTGATGGTCCCCAGCCCACTGTCTCTGTCCATGCTGTGATCAAGGGTTACGGCTGGCTTGATGCTATCCACAGTCCGATTAGCGTTTGAATCTGAGTCTCTGTCGTGGAACTCGGTGCAAGTCCATCTGCCCCGTCTGAAGGGCTCTCCGGTACCGTGGTCTAGTTTAATGACTCTGAAGCGGGAACTGCAGGTACTCACTGGGGCAACAGTGGCAGCAGGGACATGAAGAGCAGGCTGAGTTGTACCTGGCGCAGGCACATTTGTTCCCAAATGAGGCCCAGTCTTATTGTAAGGGAGACCCCCGTTGACAGGAGCTGTCAAAGGGGCCTCCTGAGTCTCCCCCACGTTGTTTAAGGTTTCCTCGGATGAACTCCTATCGCACACACCGAGCTCGGTTCGTGACACGTCGAATATTTCCGACGACACATCCTCCGTTCGGGACTCGTCCGGGTCGTCCAGACTCTCGGTGTCGTCCGTGATGTTGCTGGCCGCCACCTGAGCCTGAGTAACACTCGTAATCTGGAAGCAACTCTTCTTTTTCGCTGGCATTTTCGACATGTTGGCGTTCTGTGTCGAGTCAATGACTTCCCAGGTGAAACGTACGTCGTAGTGACAGATTCACAACAAAGTAATAAGACACAGACACGTACCGCGACAGAACTTTTCCATACCGATTGTGTCCAACTCAGTCCAGCCGGAGAAAAGTCCCAAGCACAGTCCAAAGGCTCTCCACAAACTCCTACGTGGTGTCCCGTCACTGCACTCCTCCCCGGCCGTTCCGACACTCGGACAGCCGTCCTTGTGTCCCTGAAAGTGAGGAAGAAGCCGGTTCTTGTCAGAGCTGTCTGTCCCCGATACTTTACAGCGTAAGACAGGCCCACTTCTCTGTCTTTCGTTGCTATATGCCGACTAGCCGAGTTAGCTCAAGTAAGCTAGTTACGCCAGTCCTAATACCAACAGGTGTGGACTCATAATGAAAACATTCCTTTCGGACGTTCGAACAGAAAGTGTAATCTAGAGGCAGAAAGGCGGGGGTAATGGCGTCAGAAGCCTTCTGTCGTGTGGACAAGTGACTTGTGGCTCCTAGCTGACAGATAGCCACTGGCAAGCTTATGGTTACTAGCAAGCGAGCTAGCTAGCTGCCTGCTGCCTGCCTGCCGCTCGCCTACTAGACAAGATGGCAAGAGCCAAGTGCATCCTGGGTAAAGAGGTCAAACACATGTTCCGCAATCGTTACCAATATATTTATAAATCTATCAACTGAAAACTTATCTCTCGTGTTCAGCCCCATTTTATTTCGCCTAAAGTTCTTTCTGGTAGTACAATAAATTATTTAAAAATTAACAATAGTATAAAAATATTTCAACTCTGTCGTCACTTCCGGTTCCACGAAGCACTTTCAATACTGAGTATTACGTGTGACAAAGGCTTGGTGAAGTGAAGGTGATTTCAAAAATAGTAAAATACTCTTCCTAGAAATCCTAAAATACTCCACATCCTTTTAACAATAGAAAGTAGTCCTAATAATAATAAATGAAATGAATAAATAAGTACTAAATGCACGAGTCTTTTACATATTGTTTTTTATCTATTGTATCTATTTTGTATTTGTATTTGTTTAACTGTATTAATATATATGTATATATAATAAATACATACATATATTTTATACATTTTTAAAATAAATACAATAAATAATAAAATTTAAGTCTATAAAAATGTTTTTTTAAATACCCCAAAAATATGTTTTTTTTTTAAAGTGTCTTTTATTTTATTATTTCCAGACTTTCACTGACCACATAAAATGATATGGCGGTCTGATCTGTCCCCTGGGTCTTGAGTTTGACCTCTGTGCCTTATACAATGTTCATTTGCTGTTGTTTTTTTACTCTTATATTTGAAAATTTTTATTATTTATGCATTATTATTTCTTTGTTATTTCTTTCTAGCACATCAAACATTATGGAATTAAAATGCACAGCAATTACACTTGGAATCAGGTTTGAATTTTACCCTGACTTTCAACGTAGGTATGAAGCGAATGAACACTAAGTCAATGCAATTTGGAATATAACTTCCAATATACTTTTAAATCTATTTCATGGAAAACATCAGTATTTCCATATGCCGGACCAGCGAATAGAGGAATTTTAACACTAGTACTTGGCCGGTGGCCAGTGTTCACATCCGGCAAGCAGGAAATTATTCATACAGTATATTAGGCTCGTGAGGATGGTGACCCTTGAAAGTAAAGCACAAAATGAAACACATTCAGGCCTCAAGAGATATAGTTTATACATTTTGATAGCTTCCCAACTACAGACGCAAGAGAAAAATCAGTTGACACACATTTTTAATAATTACAGTGGAACCCAACTATGTCCACTCTGACATTACTTCAGATTCAAAGTGCGTACAGGAAGAGACAAACTGCATATGTTAACAAGCTTTGTCCTTTTTTTTTTTCTTCTTTCAGCTGTTGCATGAGCGGCTTTTTACGCCGGACGCTCTTCCTGATGCATTTGTCTGGGCTTGGGACTGGCACTGGGCATCTCCAATGGATGGTGAACAAGCTTTCTCACTGGGGCTGCTGGCTGCTAAAAATAGGGAGACAATTTAGCAAAATTCTCAGGTGGCGGGGGCAGCAGCCTCAGAAGGGAAGCCCAGACTTCCCTCTCTCCGGCTACTTCATCCAGGCCCTCCTGGTGGATTCCGAGGTGTTCCCAGGCCAGTTGAGAGACATACTGTAGTCTCTCCGTGTCCTGGGTCTTCCCCGAGGCCTCCTACCGGTCGGATGTGCCCTGAACACCTCGCCAGGGAGGCATCCGGGAGGCTTCCTGACAAGATGCCCGAGCCACCTCATCTGGCTCCTCTCATTGCGCAGGAGCAGCGTTTGTACTCCGAGTTTGTCCCGGATGACAGTGCTTCTCACCTTATCTCTAAGGGAGAACCCAGCCACCTTTTGGAGAAAACTCATTTATGCCGCTTGCACCTGGTGCAAGCGAAAACCATGGACTCGGACTTGGAGATGCTGGAAGCAAAATTCAAATGGACATTATAACAGCCGCATCTTAAAATATGGTTTTGTCGCTTCTATGCTTACGTGTGTGTCCGGGAGAAGTCAGTTGTTCTGCCATTTGAAGACATTGCTGCTGTTTCCACCCAATTCAGATGTGAAGATGACTTGAGGTTGGACTGAAACCAGCCGGTCCGTGGTATCAAAACAGTTTGGGACCACTGCTGTACATAGTGACCCAACAAAGAACACAGGTCCAAAGACTGATTAACTGACAGTTAGAGATTCTGTCTGTCTGTCAGGTCATTATATTCTCAGGGCATCAAATTTAGTCAGAGTAGAGCTGTCCTATCTAGTCTTTGGGCACAAACTGATGAAGCCTGCAAAACGCCAAAATAACCTCCACAGGTCTACGGATGCTACATAAGTCCGATGGGACATGAAAGTCAGGGGTTATTCGTAGCCCAGTGACGCACCTCTTCTCCAGAGCGGCGTCGCACACCTCCGTGCTGGTTTCACAATCGAATTCATGTGACTGTGGCGACTCGTCGTCATCTTTCACAACAGTTTATAGCATCAGTGTACAATTGTGCTCTGCATTCCTTGGGTAGTGTTTTCAAGATTAAACATGTAACTAAAGTAGTCACATTTATGTCATTCAAAACAGTGGCTGTATTGTGTGTTGCATTTCAGGCAATGAGCTGGTTTATTGTGTAAGCAAACAGCATCAAAGCCGGAGAGACCAACGCTTGAGCACAGAACATTTTGTCACAAGATCGGGGCATGACGCCAACAAAAAGGAAATGGAGCATACTGTTGATTCTCTCCTCTGTGACATTTGGCAATGTTAGAAAATAATTTGTGTTTTATCTGCACCAATAATGCCATGCTTCTGATCAATTTTGATTTGATTTTCATTTGCTCAGAATGCATTAAAGGGGCTCAATCCTGCTCATTTCAGGGGCTTTGAAAATTATATTGGACACCGGTGGGGCACTACAGTGGTGTGAAAAAGTGTTTGCCCCCTTCCTGATTTCTTTTTTTTTTTTTGCATGTTTGTCACACATAAATGATTCAGATCATCAAACTAATTTAATTATTCGTCAATGACAACACACCTGAACACAAAGTGCAGGTTTTAAATGACACCTTTTATTATTAAGTGAGAAAAAAAAATCCAAACCTACATGCCCACTTATAAAGCCATTTCTAAAGCTTTGGGACTCCAGCAAACAACAGTGAGAGCCATTATCCACAAATGGTGGTGAACAGTGATGAACCTTCCCAGGAGTGACCGGCCAAAATGACCTCAAGAGCACAGACATCCAAAGAATTGCAGGCCTCACTTGCCTAAGTTAAGGTCAGTGTTCATGACTCCACCATAAGAAAGACACTGGGCAAAAACGGCCCAAATGGCAGAGTTCCAAAACCAAAACCACTGCTGAACAAAAAGAACATTCAGGCTCATCTCAATTTTGCCAGAAAACATCTTGATGACCCCAAAGACCTTTGGGGAAATACTCTGTGGTCTGACAAGACAAAAGTTTAACTTTTTGGAAGGTGTGTGTCCCATTACGTCTGGCGTAAAAGTAACGCCGCATTTCAGAAAAAGAACATCATACCAACAGTAAAATATGGTGGTGGTAGTGTGAGTCAGTAATGTTCCATTGATAAGACATGACATTAGATTAGATTATCCTCACACTGCATGGAGTCCACCATGGCATGTTTGACATGACAAGTTCTCCTCCCATTCCGTGTGGAAGTGGTAAGTTTTTGGCTTCTTACTTTGTTCTTCTTCCTCACTCTGTTTGAAACCCTTTCTTAAGTTTAGAATAACTACATTAGCTTGGTAGCATGCTATGTTTAAAGCGGCGGCCGTCTCTTGTGTCCCTGCAGTGATCCCATCGCCTGCGCATTACAGTTGAGCAATGTGTGGTAAACAAAGATTAATCAGAATGTATATTTGACTATGGGGTGTTACTTCATATCTACAGGGCTCTAATAATGATAAAAATCATATTTAGAAAGTCATAAACAGGTTTTCTATACTCTAACTATGAAAATATTTCATTTATGAATTCTACTTCGCGCGGTCGGGTCTGGGACTAATTAACCGCAATAACGAGGGATGACTGTTGTTGGATGAATATTGGAAAATGTGGCATCAAGCTGTGCTTTTGTTTACAAAACATCTGCCGTGAAATGGCGATAGCAAAGGGGCAGCGACCGTGGGGTCGGATTTTAGGTCCTACGAAACATCCGAACATCTTTCCATTGCTGCCTTAATCCGGTTTAGATGCACAGCTCACACTTTCTGGCTGCCATTTTCAAGAAAAAGAAAAAAAAAAAAAAAAAAAAACCCAGTACCGAGCAGTGGTCGCCGGCAAGTTGCCATACGTAATTGATTCTGAACTGGGTCATGACCTAAAAGTGAGTCGGAGAGCTGTTTTCAGCGGGTTGCGGGTATTTGCCTGGGCACAAAAAAAAAAGTAATAACCCCATGTCCATGAATGAACTTTATGTCTGTGCTATTTGCTTGTGTTCCATGTTTATAGGCCGCTTTCTGAAGCTTGAGTCGGAGGGGAAGGACATTAAGCGGGGACTTAACGTAACGTTTGTGCAACACACAGCTGCAGAAATCTGCCGGAGAAGAGCGCGTCATGAAGCGAGAGACAGAGTCTCGCCACTGCAGCTCATGTTGTGTTGCAAACAGTACCTTTGAAATATAAGCTATTTGAGAAGAATGTCCGCAATTTGGGTCACCGCTTGCCACTGAGGGTTGATGGTGGGTTCCGCAGCCAAACCAGTTGAGAACCGCTGCCCTACATGGTCTTCCTAAAGATGCGACGTGAGAAAGTCAAAAGATCTGGTGGAAATGTCGTGAAGGTCTCGTACCCCTTTAGGGTAAGGGTTAGGAGTTTATGAGGGTCAAGAGTTTAGGAGTAGCATGAAAATGAAACCAGGGCTACCTTAAAAAGACACCAACCTCATTATATGGCACTTCCTACATCACGGAGAACAAGAGTACAACGTTTTAAACATATACATACGTTGTAGGCTGTATACAAATGTAGGCTCTTTCTCTCCCACCCATTTTCTCACCAATGTAATAGATATTAAATATGTTTAGATCATATTTTATAGACTTTGTCACAGTATGTTAGTTTTCTTCTGATGAAATCAGAGTCAGATGTAAAGATGGACAAAAATAAAAGTGGAATTTGCATTTGCTGAAAATCTGACCGCCCATGGCTTGATTATATTACAGCTACTGACGCAATCAGTCTTGTTTATTTATAAGGTCTGAACATTAAGTTACGGAGAATGTGATAGAAAAATTGCGATGCCATATTATTCCCCTGACACGACTCGCTAATCATGGAATTACATGGTTACATAACGTCCGGGTGCCAACTCACAAGGTCTGTCTGACACAACAATTTCATGCAGTCCTCAGATGAGATATTGAAGGAGGAAAACAAGTCAATACAACACTTGGACGTCTGTCATGTCCGAGGAGATCCCAAATGCCAAATGGCCACACAAAAAACAACATACAGTAAATCTCGAAGAGAAATAGTGAAACTGGACATGTGACCAAAATGACAACACTTCATAACGTCAACAAAAGTCAAGAATATGCTGCAGGGTGGAATTAGTTTATAGGACTCACTCGCCTCAGTTAAGGTCAGTTCATGACTCCACCATAAGAAAGACACTGGGCAAAAACGGCCCAAATGGCAGAGTTCCAAAACCAAAGCCACTGCTGAACAAAAGCAACAATAAGGCTCATCTCAATTTTGCCAGAAAACATCTTGATGATCCCCAAGACCTTTGGAAAAATACTCTGTGGTCTGACGAGACAAACGTCAAAGGTGTGTATCCCATTACATCTAGCGTAAAAGTAACGTCGCATTTCAGGAAGAGAACATCATACCAACAGTAAAATGTGGTGGTGGTAGTGTGATGGTTAGGTTATCGCTTGGTTGCAGTTGTGCTGGTAAGCGTGGCCCAACCAGTTATTCAATTTAAAGGGTACTTTTTCACACAGGGCCATGTACAGTAACTTTGGATGTTTTTTCTCCCTTAATAATAAAAAGTTCCATTTAAAAACTGCATTTTGTGATCAGTTGTGTTGTGATTGACTAATATTTACATTTGTTTGATGATCTGAAACATTTAAGTCTCACAAACATGCAAAAAAACAAGAAATCGGGAAGGGCGCAGACACTTTTTCACGCCACTGTATGTCAATGCTGCCTTCAGTGGGCACTTTTTCTAAATAATAAGAACACGGTGGACCGGGACTTGATGAGTTCTTCGACATACAGTAGACGAGTTGTCGAAGTAAGCGTGTTCCACTGTACATATTATTTGCAGCTAATAACTTGTAAATGAACATGGAGCATGCCGTCAAGGCAAGGTTTCAACATCGTATCAGTCAGGCTCCGTCCTTTAGTAGCGGGCCGAGCTTTGCCGTTCCCTGCTGCAGATGATGTGTTTGTGTAGCTGCTTGTGTTTATTTATCCTGGTCTGCGGCTGAAGACTACCAGGCTATGCTGCAGCACGCCACGGGCCAACTTGCCGGCCACTTTCGGCGTAACACCGCCGAAACAAGACAAGCCTTGTGCTGCCTGTATTTTGGGGCCCAATGGTCCGGGCCAATGGTCACTCTCAGCAAGCCCAAGTCGGGAGACCTCTGGGTTTTAGTCCAGCAGCATCGGTGCACCATCAACAAACAAAGTGACCAAGCATCACTCAACACGTGCTAAAAAGGGCGTCCCTTGAGAAAAGTGCACAAGGGCTTCTTGGTTCAGGGCTTGACCAATATAAAAGTAAAATAATGGAAAAATGCATGTGAACCTTGTGCATGGTTTGAACTTTACTGGGCATGTTTTCCAGGGAAACACACTGTGGCTTGTTAGTTTTCACCTGGATGAATCATTTCCCTCTGTCTGACCACCAATAAAAGTAGGTGTTAGGTCACATTCGATCAAGGTGCATCACTTTTTTGGACTCTGAATACACACAATTCCTGAAACAGGCTTAGTTAAAGTCTGGTGTATTTTTGGAGATCATCGAGGGTATTTTTTGGTTCAACACTGACGGGCTGATAGTTTTAACCAACTCATACATTCTTTGTGTTCACAACAATGCCCCGCTATTGCATAAGAGTGTGGTAATCATTACAGTATTACGGTAGAGCTAATGCGTCCAAAACCGTAGACATTAGTGCCCGGTAACACCAACACGGGCAGCACGTTTAATGAAACTAAGCGGACAAGAGTGGGGTTAAATGAATAATAATAATAATCATAGTCAAATATAATAGTAATGATAGTGATAAATTATAATCAAATAAAAGTTACAGATAAATATTTTAGAATTATTTTATTCAAAAAATTATTTTGGGGAAAACCCACCCATTTTTGCTTTTTCTCTCCAAAGATTTTTCCAAAAAAAAAACCCCATCTAATTCACCTTAAGTCGGTAACACAGTGGATTTCCGCACCGCCAAAGTTCAGCGTTCAGAGCCCCTTAAGTTTGGGGATTTTTGGTAAAAATTACATTTTGTTTTTTTCCCTCCAAAAATAGGCCGTTTTTTTGCGCAGACAACACCTTTCATTCACCCTAATACAGGGGAGTCCAAATTTTCGGTCGCATACTGAAAATCAAAAGATCATCGGCCAGGGAGCGGCGACTTAGCCAAAACGTGGGACACGTGAGGCCCGTGTGTGCGTGGCAGTCGGAGGTCGAAAGCAAGAAAAGTCTTTGGCTTCATTGGACTGGATGCCGGTGGAGGACATCGGGTTTGCCGACTGCCTGGGTGTCCTGGCGGAGCGCCACCAAAGCTGCTCTCGCATCCAAAGTCTCTCAAAGAAGGCGCCTGATCCTCTAAGTTTCACCAGTGATTTTGAAAAAGTAAGTCAAAGATGTTTTCGTCATGGTTCCCCTTTCAGCCAATAGCACATTTAAACATTTACACTTCATCTATGTGACCTGCATCGGTTAGGGTTAGGGTTAGGGGGTTGGGAGGTTAGGGTTAGGGTTATGTTCAGCTTCACTTGCTTGCTTCACTCATGGATCAGCATCCCTAGTTATTAGTGTCAACATTTCAGCGTCTTCTCTTTTTTTGTCCTTTTTGTTCTATTTTTCCCATTTTTTCAGTTGTTTTTTAATTTAATTTTATTTAGCATATTAATGCTCTGTTAATCTATTTTATCTGACGGTGTGCAGTGTTTATGCATGTATGTGAGCAACAGACCACCTCGTATTTTCTTTCGGCATTGATTAAGTGCTGCCTCGCCTACCCTAATCTAACACACACGCTCTCTCTCTCACACACACACACACACACACACACACACACACACACACAGCATAATAAACTAATACTAATATAATACCACACTTTCCAATGCTGCATCACAAAAGTACAGTAGATGGAAAACCTTCCTGAAAAAGAAGGTAAACAACATTCATGGAGGCCTGTAACACTGAATGTAACAAGGTGTTGCTTCACATCGTGTAAGACTGTGGAAACATCAGCAGGGAAAAAAAACACAAAAATCCCTGCTTTTTATAGGGCAAGGACCCATATACGGTAACTTAAGTCAAAATAGACGCCAGACACCTCACTACAAGACAGTTGAGCCATGCAATTTCTCTCAGCAGTCCTAATTAGGCCTGTCAGGATAACACATTTTGCTGGACGGTAATTGTCCTACAAATTGTTGTCGATAATCGATGTTATTGACAACATTTTATGAAACCATTTTTTCATTATTTATATGGCATAATAACGCAAGTCCATCGCATCAAAAGCAGTAAACTGTAATTCATCAAGAGTAAAATTCATATAAAATCCAATAAAAAATACAATTTGAAAAAATGGGCGTGCAAAATACTTTTAGGGTCTCAAGGACCTGTCACACCTTGACGATTTATGCAGCTTACGCCAACGTATGAAAAATTTGACCAATACGCTGGCGTACGTCAAATAAGTTATGGGTAAGTTTTGTATAAGTTAAGAGCACGCTCCAGCACGCCGGCATACATCGTAGTATGTCCAAGTCATCCCAAAATTTTATGCCTGCACAAAACTTTTCGACGCATGTCAACGTATGATTCATACGTCCAGCATACGCGGGCAATAAGTTATGCGATCATTGACGCCCGTTCACACACGTTATTTGTAAGTTACACACAAGTCATAATACGTCAACATACCTTGAGACAAAACTGTATCTTCTTGCCTCTCTTCTTGGGAAGCGTTGACTGAGAGGAGATGGAGATTGTTGTTTTTGCATAGATTACATTATACAGTACAATATGGCGTGCCTTGTAGGAAGTCCTTATGTATACTGTACATGCTTGACCAGTAGAGGGCACTGTGACACTGGGAATGGAACTAACATTTATTTATTTTATTTTTTTCTCTTTGTCTGAGAGGAACAATGCACGTTTTAATCAAGCATTATTGATCACGTCAACATAAAGTGCATAGGAGTATTTATATTCAAAAAGAATGGAGAGATACAGCATGTTACTGTCCAAGTTAGCGTTTGCTGGAAAAAATAGAACTATTTACAAATGAGTAAAAAGACAGCCGTGAAACACATGATCATCCGTCATAATGACACCAAACCCCAGCAATGAACGATAATAAACGTATTCCTTCAAGTGTTATTGCACAGTGCAACACTTTAATAATACTCAAACAACTTTGGGGAATAGAACCAACAGGAGGGGAAGGGGCGTTACAACCTGCGTCATCTCCATCAGAGTGAGAGTGGGAGGAATAATTTGACATGGTTATATATCAGTTGATGGTTTGATTTAGAACATATTGCTTTTTTGTGGTTTTCAACAAACTCTCTTCAATGCAATAGTAATTTATTGACGGTCCCTAGTATAAACAACCAGCGATTACAGCGACACTTCCCGTGCGACCTCCCCGCAACATGATAGTTGGTCCGAGCGCAGTGAGGGGGAACTACCGCTGCAGCTACGGAGCCGAATATCCAACTGCCAGTGTGAAATTAACAGCGACGAAGACGAAAATCCAACGTCCAACGTGAAACGCACTTCACCACGGTGCAGAATGAGCCCTCTTGAGGAGAGAGAGGAAAACAAACACGCATGCACATTTTAATTGATGGAGGCCGGCAAAATTATCAACTTTTTTGTAATCGTGCGATTAAGAGAATTATTGATTATAATATGAAGGAGTTCTAATTAAACATAACAATAATAGCAGTACTGTAATAAACTGGTATGTCATTGTTGGACTACAATACCTTCCCTATGCAGCAGCGTGTTGCAAAACAATGCCGATGCCGAATTTCATGAGTGAAATTTTGCCATGCAAACACTATATTTGAATGTGTCCACACCACCATACAGTATATTGGCGAGACCCAATGGCGTGAATGTTTACATTTTGCCACATGAAGGGTGACTCAGGGTGAAGGTTAGTTTAGGGTCAGGGGAATTTTCCAAGACATTCCTGTAAGTCAACATGATGTCATCTGATGTGATGGAGACGTGTGTGTGTGTGTGTGTGTGTGTGTGTGTGTCTGTGTGTGAAAGAGTGTGATTTGTGTACTTGTGAGTTGTGTATTTGGGCATAGAAACAATAGGACTACTGACTGGTAACACACCCAAAATGTAATATTTTCACAGGAATGTTCCGAGCCGTGGTGAAACAATAAGAAACTAAATCTACAAAAACGGTTTGAGCCGTTTCCCCTTTGGATTTCTTTGATTTTAAGCTTCTGCATGATGTCATTCCGCAGGACGGAGAGTATAAACAAGTTTTAGTGGGAATACGAAGAATGTCCTCAGCGGACTTGCATATGATAAGCGCTGCAGAAACCTTTTGTTCTACTCGGGTTGAAAACACTATAATGGATTTCTTGGAAATACGCACTAAGGTGTTTCACCTTGGTTGGAAACCATCCATCCATCCATCCATTTTCTATACCGCTTCTCCTCATTAGGGTCGCGGGGGCATGCTGGAGCCTATCCCAGCTGACTTCGGGTGACAGGCTGGGTTTGGGTGGAAACCTTGTACAGAAATATTCCACAAAGTCAGACAAATTGCAGCAAAACATCAGAATAGAATGCGTCATATAATTAATGAGATCAGTCCTCTTACAAGTAATAAATGACAGCGGCAACCTTGTACAATATACATAATCAAACACCTCTAAATAAGACTGGAAATATTCCACAATGTCAGACAAATTGTAGCAAAACAGCAGCATAGAAGATGTCATTTGGTTTATGGGACTGCTTCTCTGACAAATAATGAATGACAGCGGAAACCTTGCACAAAATTCCTGATCAGAAAGACTCCTGATAAGAGGAAATATTCCACAAAGCCAGACAAATTAGAGTAAAACAGTAAAATAGAACATGTAATTTAATTTATGAGATTGCTCCTTTCACAAATAATTAATGACAGCGGCAACCTTGCACAAAATATATAATCCAAACGACTTCAAACAAGACTGGAAATATTCCACCAAGTCAGACAAATTGCAGTGAAACAGCAGCATAGAATGCATACAGTAATTGAATTACTACAATCACTCCTCTTGCAAGAGATTAATGACAGTGGCAGCCTTGCACAGAATATCTAATCAGAACGACTCCAGATAAGACTGGAAATATTCCACAAAGTCCGACAAATGGCAGTAAAACAGCAGAATTGAAGATGTCATTTAATTTATGTGATTGCTCCTCTCACAAATAATTAATGACAGCGGCAACCTTGCACTAAATGTCCAAAAAATCCAAATTATGTCAAATAAGACTGGAAATATTCCACAAAGTCAGAGATGTTGCAGTAAAACAGCAGAACAGAACATTCCACTTAATTGATGCAATCCCTCCTCCTGCGAGTAATTAAGGACAGCGGGAACCTTGTACAAAATATATTAATAAGACTAAAAATATTCCACAAATTCAGAAAAAGTGCAGTAAAAGAACAGAATAAAATGTGGCATTAAATTGATTCAATTTTTCTTCCTACAAATAATTAACGACAACGGCAACCTTTCACAAGATGTATAACCAGAGTGACTACAAATCCGACCGGAAATATTCCACAAAGTCAGACAAATTGCAGTAAAATAGCAGAACAGAACACTAATTACTCCTGCGAGTAATTAATAACATTGGCCACCTTGCACAAAACATATAATCAAAACATCTCTAAATAAAACTGGAAATATTCCACAAAGTCAGAAAAATTGCAGCAAAATAGCTAAATAGAAAGTGCAATCGCTCCTCTTTGCACGTAACTACTGACATCGGCAACGTTGCTCAAAACATATAATCAAAACAACTCTAAATAAGACTGGAAATATTCCACAAAGTCAGAAAAATTGCAGTAAAACCGCAGTATACAAAATATAATTTACTTAATGCGATGGCTCCTCTTTGCAAGTCACTAGTGACAGCGGCAACCTTGCACAAAATATCTACTCAATATAACTTGAACTAAAACTGGAAATATTCCACAAAGTCAGAAAAATTGCAGTAAAATAGCAGAATAGAAAGTGCAATCGAAAATATATAATCAAAACAACTCTAAATAAGACTGGAAATATTCCAACATTAAAAAATGGACGGTAACCTGTCACGATAATCGATTAATCGAACGATAGAAAAAAAGAGGTCAATAATTTTGACGCCTCGATAAACTGACATGTGCATATACGTATGCATGTTCCGTTTCCTCATCTCACTGTCCCACACAGGCTGGATGACAAGAGGGTTCACTCTGCATGTGTCTCTGAGCATTGGTTCTATAGTGGAATGAACAGAGAGGGTGACCCTCCTGTCAGCCATTTAGCCTCTTTGCCCCAGTATGTGGAGGCGGGGGCTACTTTTCAGCTCTTTTTAGAGAGCCCGTTCTTTTGAATGGGCTCACTAAAAAGAGACGGCTGTTTTGGCTCCCAAATGGCACCTCAGATTTTTTTTTTGTTGTCTTAATTTCTTACCAAATTATGTGTATTGTATGAAGTGAATTACAAATGTAAAAATTAGATCATATCAAATGTTTATTATTGAAATTGATTTATTTAAACCTCAATGAACAGCTACACAAGTACATGATGTTAAATTAAATAAAATACAAAAACAAAGACGCATCTCAATAGACAAATTCAGTCAAAAGAGGCCAAATCTCTTCATGCAAATTTGTCACAAACGAATCGGCTCACAGAGCACCACAGCGTGTGTTTAACTCCGCCCCTCGCCCTGCTCAGTGTGGACATAGAGACTCCGCCACATGTCTTGACCAATGACATTCGCTTTTAACAGATAAAAAAAGCCGAGGGATAAACTAATCGGCTCCCAATTGGCTCCCACTGACGCGAGCCGACTCCTGTCATTCATTTCAAAGACCTGGCTCTTAAAGCCGATTCGTTCGCGACCAACACATCACTTGAGTGGATACACAGAGTGCTATCAGTTAACAAGTTAGCAAGCAAACGCGAATATAAATGAAGGCACAAAAGTGATAGTTTCTAAGCCGAATGCCAAAGCTCCAGTGTGGATGTGCAGCAGAGCCTTCGTCCCGACAGTCAGCACTTGCTGAGGCATTGGATCGACGGAGTAAACAAAACGAAACAGCGGCAAATGGTGCATGCTCACAGAAAACGTCAATGCAACCTTTCAATACGGTTGGAAATCCGACATTTTGGGAAGTGTTTGACAGACAGTATGAATTGCCATGGAGAACTTACATGCACATGTCACAAACAGCAATTCCTGAATTACACAACTTAGTGAAAGAAGACGTGTTGAAGGACAATCAGCAACATTGCATTCTACGCTACCACTCAGCTGTGATCCAGCTCAAATATGAGCCCCTACCAGTGGGGATTGCTCTAAGACTGCAGGCCCTAAAATGTCCAAAAAAAGTGGTGAAATATGGACTAGCAATGTTACAAAATTTTGAAATTTGTAAAATCAAGTCTGTGATTAATTCTATCATATAAAGCATGACGTGAACTTTAATTTGATACCTCCATTCACTACCCCAAATATTCAAGAAGTCAGAGCAGATTTTATACCGGAAAGTAGTGCCTCCGGTCCCGATTGCTTTAACACTTTAAATTGTGCTTAATTTTTCCAAGCACGAATTGACTTGATGTGGTCCAACACTCAATATAAATCCGATACGAAATTGAAGATGAAGAAGTAATCTACCTAACAAACATGTATACAGATTAAAATACACACGATATCATATGAAAAATTTTATTTTTAAGGACTCCCAGCGCGCACGCTCAGGGTCAGACTTTTTCATCTCTAAAATCTGTGTTTTGTAAAATTGCTATATGTCCTGCTACATGCTGTGTGTACATTTCATTGACTATATACGTGCTAAAATACCTTCATCTTTTGCTCAGAATCAGCTACTTATCACTGGTAACTGACACGACTTCCTTGTTAGCCGTAGCCCCACAACCAGTGGCCACAACCTTTTACACAGTGGACGCTGAGGGTCTACTAACTTCGATCCGGAAGGATAGAGTGGGTTGTTCCACTGCGCCAAACTGGACGGTCATTGGATACATGCTGGGCTTTAACCCCGCCCAACGGACGTTCAGCGTTTCTGGGGTCTATCTCGGTGCAGTGAGCTGGCCCGGACTGCTCGGCTTCTGCATGATGGTTGGATGAGCTGCCTGAGGCGGAGTCCCTTTTTGATTGACACTGAAATGAGCGAATCAGAAGATCTTCAATGATAAACCTCCACCGGAGCATTTTTCCAAGTTTTTCATTCCGTTGTTCTGAAGTGATCCAGAGACTTTACCGACCCCCAGCGGCTTTGTCTTTGTTAAAAACTACTAGCGTTGTGTTTGGCGACTCTCTTCTGCCAGAAGAGCACACTGATCAAGTCCCTGAAAAAGACGCCGAGTTGGTACGACGGGGTCACAGATCATTTTCTTGAAAAGGAACGGAGGGTAGAATTTACATATAAATAAATAAAAACATTTGTGCTGTAGACCGGAAAAAAATTACTTCCCCTCCTTGAATGACCAGCAGCCGCCACTGCCCCTACATTAGTTTAACAATACACTACATAGCTGCATGCGTGTGTGTGTGTGTAAGTTTTATTGGAATGTTTTTTTTCTTAACAGAATTACTGGTTGGTGGTGTCTTGTCTGTTGTTATCCACTTATTGCGTTGCTGTGTGATGTTTTAGCTCTTTTATGACACCAGGAGTGGGATTGGTATATGAAGCGTTGACCTCCCGCGATTTCAACGTGAGTTGTGCTGTTTCTCTGCTTGCAAAATCAAGCCTTACCTCTTCCTCACCGACTCTCGAGTGCCGCAATAGGCAACTTCTGTGACACAGGCACACCATACTTGAGTACCATCTAGTGGTTCAAATGTGGCATGACATGTAATGAAAAATAAAATTAAATTTAAAAATTAAAAAACAAAATACGATGTTATCGATTATTGACAATGATTTATAGCACAATTATCGACCGGCAAAATTTGTGATCGAGACGGGTATGCGGGTTCTACTGTCTCTTATTTGCCGAATCGGCCTGAAAGTGCCTCCTGCAAGCCAACTGACCTTGCACTTGTTTTCCAAACATCCAGCCTGAGTCCAACCCTGTGTAGCGGGGATTAACAACTCCCAACAAGTGACTACATAACTTATAATACTGAATGGTATTTCCAGGTCAGGGCAAAGGTGGCAAACCAAGTGTTTTACTGGACATTTACTGGACTCGACATTAGGTACCCTGTACTCACAAAGCTAGATATACTCAAGCTACTGTATATATAGAGCTACATATACCTGACAAACAGCACTTCCATTGGGAGCCACACATGCCCATGCAATAACACCCTGTTTAATGTGGTATGCTTTGGAACATGAGCTCTTCCTTTCCTTCTCCATACTTCCCCTCGTTCTGATACAAGGAATCTAATTCCAGGACATTTCTAGTGATGTCTCAAATCTGCTCTTTGAAGTTTTCAGTGGTTTGCTCCTTGGTGTAACTTTTTTACTTTCATCAAAGCATCTCGTAATTGTACATCCTGATAACCATCCAGGGTATTTTTATTTAATTATTTGCTCATCTTGTGAAGGTTTTTTTTGTCCTTCTTGAATGACTGCAGCTACTATTCAGCGTTCCATTTTTAAATCAGTTTGCTCTGATGCCATGGTAACAGCGTGTATGAACACAAGAGCAGGATCACAATGCGTTTTTTGTGTCATTATGGAGGCCAGGCTGCAGCATAAGTTTACAGCAGGGGTGTCCAAATCTTTTCCAGCGAGGGCCACATGCTGAAAAAGATACAAGAGACACCTTGATACTTTTTATTATACGTATTTCAAGAAAAAATGATATACGCATCTCAGCTTTGTGATATAGGCGAAGAGGCATATTATTAGTATCAACTTCAGGCTTTGCGCCTTTTTTCACCATTTTTGCTGTTTCTTTTTATGTTCCAAATGTTTCAACTTTCTTCTTAAATAATCTTCGTAACTTTTAAGGGTGTGAGAGGTTTCCCCAACCTTCCGGACCAGAAAAGTATCGCGGAATCAAGGAGAAAAAAAAAAAATTGCGTAAGGGTCCCCACTTACCAATTTTGTCGACAATGAACCCCCTTGAAAAGTGGCATTTTCTGCCATTTTTTTGTCCTGTCGAGACCCCTTGATGAGGGTGTGAGAGGTTTCCCCAACCTCCCGGACCGGAAAAGTGCCACGGAAGCAAGATGAAAAAAATAATTTTGCATAAGGGTCCCCGCTTACCATTTTTGTCATCAAGCAACTCCTTCAAAAAGTGTAATTTTCTGCCATTTTTTAGTCCTGTCAAGACCCCATGCTGAGGGTGTGAGAGGTTTCCCCAACCTCCCCCAGCCTGGACCAGAAAGACTACAGTGCATGTACTTTTGATATATATATATATATATATATACACAGTATATATACACAGGGTGTCCCCAAAAAATGTATACACTACGTCCCCAACCAACGAACACAATTGGTTCCAGACGACCGTTATTAAGTCAAATTGTTCTTAAGTAGAGGAAAAGGTAATATTACCAATGATATAGGTACTACATGTATGTGTATACATATACAGTATATGCGTATGTATGTAAATATGAGTTTGGATGCAGTAGTAATATTAAATGAGGATAATTAATGAAAAAACAATAATAAAAGTGATATAATAATACGTAATGATAAATGTTATTTACCTCTGAACAGGAGTGGTCGACCATACGTCGTTGTGGTGGAGGAGGAGGAGATATTGAAAAAAAGGACAAATCGTCGTCGTCGTTTGACTCTTGTAAAAGAGGTAGTGTTCTGTGGGTGGTGTAGAATTAAGCAGGCCTATTAACTCTTCATAAACTTTAATCACACGCTCTGTCCGGGTTGTATCATACAGCTACAATTTAGCTTTCCATTTAGCTTTCTCTCCCCAGCGTCTAACTCTTCCTCCGTTGGTCCCATTAGCAGTGTCACAGTGCCCTCTACTGGTCAAGCATGTAGCAGTATAAATATGGAGTTACAGTACAGTACTACAAGGCAAAATACATGAAAAAATAGACCAGTCGGCTTGTGTTCGTATCTCCAAAAGTCCGCATGTCGGATGTTCGTAAATTGGGGACTTGACAGCTGATAACTCGTGTTTTTTCTTTGTAGATTAAACCCATTGAAATGAAAGATGGCAGACAAACTAAACTTTGAAGAAAGGAAATTCATTCTAAAAAAGCGTGAATGCACGCAAATACCAAGGGAACTGTTTGGTGACGTGTGCGGTTCTATTGCGTCGCATTGTCAGCAGTGTCTGGACCAGAACACACGTCAATTTGACAACAGGCGGTGACAAAACAGTAAAATGATATTTGTAAATTCTACTACATTTTGGAAATGTAACAAATTATAAGACCAGACACTTGGTTTACAATTTTTTAAAGTGTGTATACATTTTTTGGGACACCCTGTATTTGTATATACTGTACATGTTAGATTTCTTTCTCATTATTGCTAAGCAACACTACTACTGTTTAGTTACACAGCATGAAACTGTGAATTCCTGTTCAGAGCAAAATAAGCTTCAAAACGTCGAAACTCTTCTTCTCTCGTAGGATGGCTTCTAAGTAGCAGGCTAACGCCACTGCCCCCTACAGCCCAACCCTGGAATCACAACTCAGAACAATAAACGATAGCCATCCCTCATTTATCGCGGTCCCTCGTTTATCAGGGTTCTTTTTATATAAAAATGTGTACAAAACTTTTCGGACTCTGCGCACAGAAAACCTGTATATGACTCTCTAAATACGTCTTTTTAACATAATTAGAGCCCTCTGACAGAGCACTCTCATTTTCAGCCATGACACTTGACACACAGGTGTATCAAAATATTATTATTATCATCAATACCCATATAGTATTAGTATCAGAGCAATACTAGCGTGATGAGATCAATGTTCTAGGTTTTTTTCCGACAATATCTGTGCTTTTTTATTGTGTGAAAGGCAAAAATTACAAAATCATTCATTGATTTGGAAAAATGTCCAAGGAAAAATTGTCGGTACGAGCAATACTGGCCCTGCATTTCTACCAAAATTTCAGTATCAGTATCAGTATTTGAGTATCACAGATCAAAGCTACTTAGAATTCATCACAAACACGGTCTGGCAACCCCTCTCTGTGACCTTTGACCTGACAGAGATACCCCCTCTGTATCTAATTATACTGTATAAATTAGCAGGTGTGCTTCAATTGGCTAATCTTCTCATCCACTTCCAAATCCAGGGTGATTCATTTACTTAATTGCCAGGTTTAGTAGAGATTAGGAGAGATTAGGGGAGATCACCGTCATAAGAGACGACGTGCACTGTCTGACTGTTTTTGCATATTTGTTATATTTGCCTGACACAGTCAATGAAAATGATGCTATAAGCTATTCCAGCCACAAGATGTCAGCAGACGTTCAGGAGCAAAAGTGCATGCAAACCATTACGCTCACGTTACCAAATGGCTACTGCGGTCTCATCCGGTGTGTGTGCTTTCACAACAATAGTAATGCTCGCTTTATTTATTTATTTAACAATAAGAGTTGAAAAAGGGGCTGTGGCGGCATACGAGCCAGGAAGTTAACATTTTGACTGCACACCAGCCCAAGGGCAACTGTCGGCGTTTTTTCCCCCCAGATGTGTCTGTCACAAACACATCCTCGAAGCACGAGAGCAGAGGTGTCTAAACTTTCTCCAGCAAGGGCCGCATGTGGAAACGTCACAGGATGCGGGGGCCATTTTGAAACATTTTATTTTGTAAAAAGGCTTTAAAAACAAGACGTTGTATATGTATTTAAAGGGATAGTGTGGATTTTTTGACATGAAGTTGTGTGACATCCCCATCAGCATCTTCTTCCGCTGTGGAACACGCGTGAACAAGATGGCCGCGGCGCTCTGACTGTTGTCATGATTTATTTTATTGAGCATCGGCTCGATACCAAAATTTGCTGTATCGCCCACCCCTACAGGACATAATGCCACAGCTTTTTTGATATATGATGGACAGGTAAAAAAAAAAGGCCATACTATAAGAGGTGTGTCAGAAAAGTTTCTACACTGCTGTATTACTGCAATTTCTCCAACTTTAAAGATTATTTCCAGTCTTGCTTCAAGATTTATTGATTGATTCATGGTCACTGCCATCCGAAAACATGCTTTATGGACCTAAAATCTTGTCCAAACATAGGAAAGATTAAAAAAAAAGCTGAATACAGACGATCAGTCGGTATGTGTAACCCAAAGTCAGCTGGGATAGGCTCCAGCGGTGTAAAAAATGGATGGATTAGTGGCGTTTTTGGAAGGTTTGAGGACTCTCCAAGATGACCTGAATTGAATTTTGGAGTTCGGTCAAGGTCCCATTTGTGGATTTTCTTGACCCCCCTGACTGGAAAATGACAGCATCAACCAAAAATGTGGTTTGGAGACAATAAAAATGACTTCCATAGCAAGATCAGTGTCATCTTCATGTGTTATTTATACGACTTGCATGTAACTAACCTTTGTGCATTCGTAACGTTGAATGGCATAAACATCCTCACTCGAGAGCACTTCTTTGTGACTCAGTCAGGTTGGGTGTGGTGCTCCAAAGACCAACAAGGTGCGAAATACTCTGATCTTTAGACGGGAGGTCATCTCCAAAACAAAAGAAAAACAAAACAACTTCATGACTTATTGCCATGACACAATAAATAAATCATCTTGATGCTGGAATCCAAAGTAAAATGTGGACAATCACAATTAGACACAACGCTGTGACGAGGTTAAACTAAAAATTGGCTGTGCATGCCCTGTGCTGCTTTTAACATTTTGGAATATAAAAAATTATCCAGCGCCGTCTACAGAGCTGCAGAAGGCAATGTCAAACAAAAATGGCAGCTAGAAAATGACTTTTCTTGCATACACATCGGGACACCATGTCCAATAAACCTTTACTGTTTGTGAATTTTATGTTCCAAGACCCGCGAAAAATGTGAACAATGGACGCACCCGTGAAAATTCCCCCAAAAATGCGTATTTTTAATGCGCTAAACCAAGGGTGTCCAAAGTGTGGCCCGAGGGCCATTTGCAGGCCGCGGCTGCTTTTTAATGGCCTATAGCACATTGTAAAATTATAATTTTATGAGAATAATGTCAAAATATTAAGTCGCAATTTCATGAGAGATAAACAAAACAAAATACAGTTGTACAGTTGTACAGTAGTTATAATGTTAGGAGAATACAGGCAAAAATATTAAGAGAAAAAACAGTTATTCCCAAGAGAAAAAAGTTGAAATTTGATCAGAATATAAGGAATTTTAGTAGCATAGATTTCAAATATTAAAGACATTTTTTTTTTAAGTCGTAATGTTATGAGAAACAAACAAAATACAGTTGTAATTTTTTCTAATTTAGTTTGCAGAAAAAGTTAGAATGTTACAACAATAAAGTCAAAATATTATGGGAATAAAGTCATAATTATAATAATATATATAATATATATAATTTTACGAGAATAGAAAGTGAAAATATTCTGAGAAAAAAGTTGTATTCTAAAAAGAAAAAAAAAATTCAATTTTACGAGAATCTGGAAAAATAATGTCACATAAAAAATTAAGTAATATGAGAAATAAACAAAACAAAATAAAGTTTAATTTTTTTTGGAAAATTAGGCTAGGAAAAAAGTTATAATGTTGGAATAAAGTTAAAATATTATGGGAATTAAGTCATAAGAAGAAAATTTACAAAAATTATTGAAGAAGAAAGCTGAAATATTTAGAAGATTTAAAAAAAACAACAACAGAAAACATGGGACAAAAGAGCAAAGGCTGAAGTTCATGAGGCCCTCGCTGGAAAAAGCTTGGCCACCCCTGCTCTCAACCCTCTAATATGCCTTGTCACAGTTTAAGTCTTGTCAAACTGTCTTCCTGCTGAAAAATGTTGAGTGAAAAAAAAACAGCAAATGCCGAAGCGCTACTGTGCATTTTACTCTACGTTGTATGATTTTAAAGCCGGGGTTCTCAACTGGGGGATGTAAAAACCAGGAGAAACAGAAGAAACTGCAGAAACTTCCATATGTGAATTGCAAAAGGCTCCTCTAAAGTACTTTTGTACTGAAATACACCACCAGTCGATAGTACGACTGCCCTGAGTCTGTTGCAAGGCTTGTCAAGTAGGAGTTGACACATTTCAGTTCAGACTGGATATGTTCTCTTTTACCACATCCGTTAAAAAAAAAAACCAGAGCGGTTCAAATATGAGCTCAACGCCTCAAACGCTGTACAGGAAGTCTGTAAAAGGAAGTGAAAAGCAGGCGACCATTTTCAGTAAGGCTGTGAGACAGAGAGAGAGAGGGAGAGAGCATGATGTGATAAAAGACCATCCAGAAAAGCCACTCACTTCATCCTACTCCATGAATCATGACTATTCAAACCACGGGAACAGTGGAGCCATTCTATGCCACCTCGACATTACCATACAATGCTGTCAGTGTATTGTAAATTGCACTAGAAATATAAGTCGCTGCTTTTCTCCCTCAAAAACAGTCCGAAAAAGACAAGTCGTCTTATATTTGGGGTTATTTGGGGTGAAAATGCGATTGCCCCCCTTCCTGATTTCATGTTTGTCACACTCAAATGTTTCAGATCAATCCATCCATTTTCTATGCCACTTATCCTCACTAGGATCGCGAGTATGCTGGAGCCTATCCCGGCTGACTTCGGGCGAGAGATGGCATACACTCTGGACTGGTCATTTTCAAATCATAGTTTCAATCCAGGGTTTCCTATACATCAATTTCTTTGTGGCAGCTCGCCAAATCTATTTGTGGCGGTCCAAATGTATCTGTGGCCACAGACAAAATAAAATAAAACAGACAAAATACATTGTTTTTGAAATCATGATTTCAATGCAGCGCTTCCCATACATTCCTTTATTTGTGGTGGCTTGCCAAATCTATTTGTGGCGGTCCAAATGTATCTGTGTCCACAGACAAAATAAAATAAAACAGACAAAATACATTGTTTTTGAAATCATGATTTCAAATGTCTCTCTTCCCATACATTCCTTTATTTGTGGTGGCTTGCCAAATCTATTTGTGGCGGCTCACCACAAATAAATGAATGTATGGAACCACTGTATTTAAAATTAGGATTTTAAAATCATTTTTAAAAACAGACATCCCCAGATTGAGGGTACTAATCTTCAAATTACGTGACAAACAGTATAAAAAGTGGGATCTTCAAAACATCACAGTGGCCGCTGCCAAATAAATTTGGACCTGAGGAAGAGTAACCTAAACCTGAGTCTAACCATTTTTCATTTTGAAATCCATCCATCCTTTTTGTATGCCGCTTATCCTCACTTCAGGCGAGAGGCGGGGTGCACCCCGGACTGGTCATTTTTCAATCATAATTTCAATCCAGCATTTCCCATACATGGATTTATTTGTGGCAGTTTGCCAAATGTATTTGAATCTTTAAATCAAATAACAGACGATCAGATGAAAGCTGATCTAAAGATCCTACTTCTGACACCATTTGTCACGTGAATCTGAGGATTAATACCCACAACCACAATCTATCCGTTTTTTAAAAATCCTTTTTCAAATCATAATTTCAATACAGCATCACCCATACATCAATTTATTTGTGGCGGCTTGCCAAATCTATTCGTGGCGGCTCACCACAAATAAATGAATGTATGGCAAGCACTGCTTTGAAAATTATGATTTAAAAAACGATTCAGTCTGTGCCTCCGAAAATGAGTGTTTAAAAGGAGTTGGCCTATATTCTGGTCGGTCAATACGGTAAAGAAAAGTATGGCTACATCGCTTTCCTGACAAGGGTAGACTTACTAAAATGTGGAAAAAATTCCACTAACAATGATACCGTTGCATTTCAAGAAGGTTCCAAACTCCAGAAGGAACAGGAAGCAGAAAGACGACGATCATCGATACTCAAATCTATAACACCTCAACTCAAGGCCCTTGGCACTTTTTTGGTTTGTTTATGCAAGGCAGCACCTCACCCTGTTAAGGTGTTGACTTTGAGTCACATGCATTTGCACTCCCCTCCTCCATATTCCACTCATATTCATAAGGAATGTTCTATTTAGAGATCATTTACGTGCGTGTATGCCTGATATGCACACGTCGTAATCAATGGTGGTGTTGATCCATTCCACAGATGAGGTGTGAAAGCCCAAAGGTGTCCTCTGAAAAGAGCCCATTGTGTGTAGACTAGAGCACACCCACACTGACCGTGCAGATAGATAGAAATGGACCTACTGTACCTGGATGGCTCCGGTTCCCCAAGGGGCAAAAGTCACTCCGGTCAGACAAGCTGATGGTCACATGTTTGAATCCAAATTGCTCTATGAACACAAGATATGGTAATGGCGCCTATCTTAACACATGCTTCATGTATCAAAACCTGTGAAGTCAGCAGCTCAGCCCAATCAAAAAACACATGCATTCTTTGCTCCTTTATTGATTTTCTTTGCAAGTCAGGAGGAGACATTTACTAAAGAACAAAGAGGAACAGCATGCTTCCACTTCCCTCCTTGCTGCTCAATATTTAATACACTGCACCTGATTTGCGCCAGGAGGGCGTGACAACTCTTTGATTTGAACAAAAAAATCCAAGAAATTATCCAGTCCTCACTTCAACGCAGCTCACAGCACAATCTACCTTGAAATGAAACTGTGGTCACCACAACTAATTTATCTTGACAATTAAATGCCAAAATGTTGTGATTTGAGCATTCGTGTCAGTTTGTGCCCTTAGTGACTACATCATCACAAGGCAAACCAACGGGAAACTGAATCTTTCACAGGGCATCCCACTTCTGACACCATTTATCACGTAAACATGAGCATTGGTACCCTCAGCCTGGGTCTATCGGGTTGAAAAACCTTCACACTAACCATGGCATCAAAGAACCATGCATTGTAGTCAGAATATTGTTCCTTTCTGGAGATGTGACCATGTCCCACAAAGGTGCCCCTTGCCAATCCTTCTTAGTGCTGGGTCTAATGGGTTGATTCTGACCTGACAGAATCTTCCATTACATTACACCATGTCCCACACAAATACCCCATTCAACCGTCTTAGTGGATTAAATAACAAGGGTTATTTCTCCAAAAGGTCCTTCCAAATGGGCACATCATGGATGCCGTCACAGCCAACCATCCCACTTCTGACACCATTTGTCACTAAACTCTGAGTAGTACCCTCAGCTCAAGTCTATCAGGTTTAGAGTTCTGCACAATTCTGCACCAATGAGCAAGGATCTTTTACTTGGTGAGCCCCATTTAGATTAAAAGGACAAAAAACAATAATAACGCAACTTTACAGATTCAAAATGCAGTACTCTCTGAAATTTTGATAATTTGTGGTGCTGTGCTTTCAGGGATTTAAATCTGCTCCCCCTGAAGAATTTCTGTCATGAACGAGTCTGAACATGGGGAGGAATTTGTTTGCTGAACTGTTCACCGCCCGTTTAGGGATCTCAAGTATGTGTGGCCTTGTTGTAATGGTGTCACAGGCTGTTGAGGCATGCAATGCTGATTCTCAGCATCTTCTTCAAAATGCACTGATAATGCCCTGTTACTTCCTCAACTAAGCACTCTTGACGTGTCTATCATGGCTCCCAGTGTAGTTGTAATACTCTCCGTAAGTCAGACTTCTGCTAATACATCCAAACACCGCAGATATTCCAGCTTCTCAACAAAAGTACACAGTACCCAGGTTGGGCTTTTGCTACATAAATACATAACCATGGTGGGTTGTATTGAAAATGAGATGATTGGAGCAGAAAGAAGGTGTAAATCCCCTAAATTAGATAAGTAGGGCAACTTTTGACTTGTCATTACAGATAAAATGCTGGTACTCCATACTTTACGAGGTTTTTTTTTGTGTGTGCACCAACAAAAGAGTATCAACACTTCTTTTTTTATCAAAGGCTCTGTCGTATATGTCAGGAAATATGAATTTTGGATATAAAAATTAAAAAGAAAAGGTTTGTGATTAAACAACCCAACCCTCTTGCAGTTCACGCACTTAGTATCTATTTCTTCTATAAAATACTCATTTCATTTATTGCAATGTAAACTATCAGGCCACAAAGTGATCTGATATATGTTTTGCTTTGCATTCCGATCTGTTTTAAAAGCCCTGAAAAGAAATGCATAGCACTAGTCTAATGCTGCATTCCAGTTACCTGGGAACATGCTCCTACAAGATAGTCAAGGTGTGCTTCGTCTTAAAGGAGCATAAAAGACAAAACGTTTCTTAAAGGAATAATCCTCTATTTTGACAAACAAGTCATTCAAAATCTACAGTCTAATGAAATAATTAGTTATAATCTTTGTTCTACTTAAGTTCTCATGACATCAAAAAAAGTTTGCAAAAAACAACAACAAAATGAAAGTACTCACTTAATAAAACATTTTTGTCATACTGCTGTCATAGATAAATAAACAGCAATCAAGTAGGAGTGAAATGAAGTGGTTATTTTGGAACAATTTTGACACGCCCCTCCCGGTGAGTTCCTGAACCGCCGCCATCTTGGCTGTGACGTCACACCCGGAACCCTTTCGGCAGTCACTCCAGCCATGGAGGCACAGCAGAGCAAGGAAAGAGAGCTATTGTTCTTCGGTCATCGAAGACTTTTTGTGAAGTAGAAGAAAATGGAGGAGTGTTTGAGGGAGCGTTGGCCATCAGACCATACAGATTTGAGCCAATAACGATCGTCAAGGCGATGTAAATGTGTCTACACCAGCTGACAGTGGCAGACCGTCATCTGATATAACACACAAAAACACATAAATAATAATAATAAACAGAATGTTGTTTTGTTGTTAGTCCTTTCCACAGAGATACTGTATATGTAGACTACAAGTTACGAGACCAGTGAGTAGTGATTGAGGATGACTGATGACTGTTTAGCTTGTATGCTAGCATTGAAATTTAACATGAAAACACATAGGATTCTAAGAATGGTAGAACATATCTAGCACAAAAATGTGGATTTACTTACTGACACCTTGGCACGCTTTTCCACGGTTGAACGTCTTCTGGGTTTTTGACTTTTTGTATTGCCGTCTGCGTCGGTACTTGTGTTTTTTACTCGCACCCGGTCTGGGTCGAGGAAAGATAGTCGGGACAGCTGATGGGAGAAGGACCCGCTTAGTCCCAAACTTTCTTTTAACTGAGGAATAGTATCAAAACAACTGTCCTCAAAGTGTGCTGAGCCACAATACTGACGAATCTGACAGTGAACAAGGTGACCAAGCTTGTTCCTTCTGCTCGAGTGTTTGAGCAAAAGCCTGCCACACAACGCTCAGGTATAATATCAAAAAATATGTATAACAGCAGAAATTCAACAAAATGTGCGCCACCGCCCGGGAGTGACGTCACTTCTGCATTCTGCCGCAGTCTTTGGAAAGAAACTGTTTTTAGTCACCTTTACAGACCTTTACAAAAGTCAACATTCGAGCACACATGTGACATAGGAAATACAGCATGCCTTTCAATGCATCTTTTTTCACTGCAAAAATAATAAGGTTAACATGTGTTTTGGTGTTATGAGCACTTTAAGACAGGACCCTTTTTTCTTCAGTTTATTGATCCATTTTAATGCCTGGTACAACTAAAAGTACATTTGTTTTGACAAATATCACTATGATAACAAATATAGCTCATAGGAGTTTGATTTAAGAGCTTATATCTAGCAACTTACACGGTTTTCTTGATAATAACCAAAATCATTTAAGTTCTTACATGAATAGCTCTAGCATTGTACTGCCAAAAAATTTTACTTTTATGAGCTATTTTTGTTGTCATTGTAATATTTGTCCAAACAAAGACGCCTTTAGTTGTATCAGGCATTAAAATGAACAAGAAACTGAAGAGGCAAGGGTGGTCTAATCATTTTTTCCATTTCCTATTTTGTTCTTCTTTGAGCACAAACGGAGTGAGACTGACTCAACAGCTCCTCTGGTGGATGCAGCAGGATAGTACTTCCTATGTACAGTATTTACATTGATTTGACTTTTTAAATGATGTTCTCAGTGTAATATGTGTATGTGCCGACCATTTCAAGGAGGACAGCTTTGTAAAAAAAAAAGGCTTTGCTACATATCATAAAGTAAATAAAGCCTGCAGCTCTGCCAACTATCCGTCAGTTTGCTCTAGACGTGGGTCCTGTAAGTTTGATCATTTAGGTTTTTTCAGCAAATAGGCTAACCTATAAATGTTAGCACTGTAGCTCACACAGCTATGCTAGTGTTGCTAACATTTGTTAACTCCTGTCCCAATCCTTAATATCACGTTGTTTTATGTGATATATGGCACTGATTATGTTGGACAAATGCAGTGTTACAGTATATTTGTAAAATCATCAAAGGAAATACATTCTTTAAATATTCCATTCCTTGTGTATAGTGAATCTATAAATAACTACTGGAAGACATTAATGTTTCAAATATTCTGTATATTCAAATGTATTGAAGTATTTAATTGAAGACTCAATAGGTCTACAGTGGTCCAAAATACTATAACTTTATAGTGGTGTCTTCTGTACTTTGGAACATGGCAGAAGTAGAAGATCATTTTAAAAAAATGTAAGTAACGTGGCATTTTGTAGGTACACAAAGCACAAACGTTCAGTGTTCACATCACAGACATGAAAGACTTTTATCAAGAACACTTTTATCGCGCTTACATCGACCGAAGAGCGCAAATGTGGTGACATTACAGCACACGGACACACAGTGCCTGTTGCCCGACTTAATCGATCCGACCTACTCCTACGGAGCAAATTAAGGTATGTTCAAGTTGAGCGTTTGCTTTGCCATTATTCTTGACACTACTTTGTACGTACAAACGTGACATTAGATACAAAAGTGTGATCTTACAGCTTCGGCTTCCACTTACGCTTAATACCGTGAAGCTTCCGGTTGCTTTTTCTGACTTCCAAGTAGAAAAATGCAGAAATCAAAGCGACATTTGCATAGGTTTAAAACGTATTTTCACAGTAGGCTCGGTGAATATGTTAAGATAAGTTGTTTTTAGTCACAGGGTGTTATGACATGAATAAGTAAATGTGAATTTGGGACTACAGTATTAATCACAAGATATAAAGTAGGTCGCTTGAGTCTAGTGCCAGTGTATTCATCCGCCGCTCGCTATATTACGCAATGAAGCAGCGGGCCAATCACCACTCTCGCGGAGTGATTTAGCCGGGGCTACACCCAAGCGCTTGTCTAGCCGCAGCTGCATTCTCTCTTGGTTTGCAAGACCAGAAGAAAACCTGGACTTGACGTAACTGGGTGCTATTTTTCTGCTTGCTGGAAGCCATTAAACCACGGACAACTGTCGTATTCTCCTGCGACCCTCGTGGTTCGAGAAGCGTCTGTGAACTTATTTTTTTATGTTAGACTCCCCCAGAAAACATGTCCTGGCAAAACTACGTGGAGAACCTGATGGCCGATGGCTCCTGCCAGGACGCGGCCATTGTTGGCCACGGTGAGCCCAAATACGTCTGGGCATCGCACCCCGGTGGCCCGTTTGCTGGCGTGACGGTTAGTATGCTCATGTTTGTACACTGTTGTAGAGAGTATTTGCTGTTTGCTGTATTTTTCATGCATGGGCCATGCCTTGTGGACAGGGGTGAGGCAGATAGTGTAGCACACATGGCATCCGGTGCTCACACAAGTGGCTCTTGGCTCAAACGAGCCCGGCTTTTTAGCGCTTGTTCTCACGGCTAACTCGCCATAACGGCTGTCGAAATGGACTAAAACACGCCTTTGTTCTCCAAAGTGTTGACATTAAACGAGCCAGACTGCGAACATAGCAGGCGTTACCTACTAGCGTTTGCAGCGCTCACTTTAGCCGGAAGCCCATACGCGGCACTTTAAAGAATCTATCAAATAATGGCGACTTTGATGAAATACCTACTAACACCAAGAAGTACCGTTATGGTGCGTCTTGCGAAGAAACCCCGTGATAAAGAATGTGACCGTAAAAGCCTCCATTAGCTTAATGTTAGCTTAAAACAGGCCTGCCATCCTCATTTGGAAAACGAGTGCACTAGCGGCATTTGCGCAAAGGCAGCGGCTCAAACATACACTCTAGTCGTTGATCTTGAACGTTTTTGGCCTCTTCCAGTCTTCATTTGTCTTCTTCCTCCTTTAGTTTAATGTCGACCGACAGCCGCTACCGCCCCGTATCTTCCAAGATGGCGGCTGCATTCTCCCGTTTTATTCATTCGGCATGGAGGCTAATCAAGGAGTTTTGCCGCAGATGGCGTTTGTATTTTGAAGTTGAATACAATTCTTGCCTATTTCGAACACTTTGGGGGATGTATGAAACGCACTTTGTTTCATTTCTTTTAAAGGAGCCTCCATTTCCCCATAAAATTGATAAAAATTGAACACAGTGAATCATGGTTGTTTGTCCGCCATATTTGAAAAAACACAACAGAAGTGTTTGTATATTAAGTTTTTTTTTTTTTTATTTGGACACCTTATGATCTTCTTGAAACGAAGCAAATTTCAAAGTAGCCTCTTTTTCTCCCCAAAGTAGCACGCTACCGGGACAAGCTAGCATTAGCATCCGTGCATAGTAGCAAAGTTTTTTTTGTTGTTTTTTTTTAACCGATATTTACGTGAAAGCAGAGATTTGGGGTTCCAGCTGTCAGCTCTCCTGGCGTTATTCCACCTCATGTCGGTTGCTAGCTTGAGGCTAACACTTGGTAGCATTTCCTCTTCCTGAATGCTAGCAGCGCCTGCTATGACTGTGCACTTCTGCTTGGAGTTGAAGGGCAACGCCTTTGTTGGAGCTTTTTTCTTCTTGTTTGCATGTCAATGTTCAATAGTCAAGCTCCATGTTTATGCATGCTCGTGTTTCTGCAAAATGGCATACAAGCTAGTCTTTATAATGAACTCTAGAGGACATTTTTCTGTTATTTGTCTGACACCAAGTAGTACGTGGATATAAATGCCCTAACCTGTTGCGTTTCTGTCCAGGCCACTGAAATTGAAGCGATAATGTGTACTGACCGCAATGGCTTGTTGACCAATGGGCTAACCTTAGGCAGTAAGAAGTGCTCTGTAATCAGAGATCAACTCCAAGGTGATGACGGGACAATGGACATTCGGACAAAGACTCAAGGAGGAGAGCCCACGTACAATGTTTCTGTAGGCAGAGCTGCCAAAGGTAAGTCCTTGTTCTTCTTGGTACATTTGAAGTCATCTTAGCCTCTCCGATTTTGTACGTAGTCATTTGTAGATGTAGTAGTATTATGACCCATGCATGTGGAATTATACACACAATCTACATATCAATATGATACCTAATGGTATGTTGTTCAACTGAAGCACTGGCTGTTCTTAGGCAGTTTTTGTTTAGTACGAATGGAATAAGCCTTCAAATTCCATCTTGTTCCCTCTTTAGTGAATTGTGAAACACGGTATGAAACATACCTAATTGGTTAACTTTATGGTACTTGTGGGCCAAATTTGTATTCTGTATGGTCCATTTTGATAAAACAAGCAGTAAGTAATTTTCCTACATTTATTAATTTAGTCTGATGCCGGCATCCTTACATTTGAATGGTTAAATATGAGCGTGAATTTTTTTTGTACACTCACGATGGCTACGTTTGTCTACATATTAATTTAATGGGAGAACTTAATCGTGATGAAGCGGTATCTGAAGCTCAAAACAAACGTTAAAGCCTCATTTTTGGTGGAACCCTCACTCGGTGACAGGTTTTGACTGCTGTGCGGGGCTTGAAACACTAATGAAATCTTGAAGATTAAAACCTGTTAAGGCACAAAATCAAACTTGTGCATATAATGCAACACAGAGCAAAGGACTGCATGCTCTCTCCTTTCTGCGTCGTGAGGCATTACTTTGACATTTTTATTCACTTGTGCCGCCGTGGGAACCTAGGGTAAAGGGTTTAACTTTCAGCTGACACCGCCACAAATCGTAGAATGATTAGATTCCCTGAACCTACATTTAAGATGGGTTTGTGCTCTATTTGCTCATTACTAAAACACAATGGTACCTCCAAAAGTTGTCTCAATAGTTAACATTAATACGCTTGCTTTACAAGTGGAAACGGCATGCTTGGCAAGGAGTAGAAGTGATGTCAGCAGTGTGCGTGGCTGTGTCTTTTGTGCAAGTTGGAGGGGGGGACGCTAGCCCCTGTTGGTGGCGAGTGATGTTGGGTTTAAACGCTTCATGGAGCACGTTGAGCCTCGCTGTATTATGCTCGGTGTCGATAAAACTACACAACAGATGCATCAAGAAGTAAACGTGTCAGTTTTTCTAATTCAGATTGTTGCAATTTTGAGTAAAATCGCCTGATCAAGCCTTTAACTTTCCACCTATGTATGGTCTGAGGTGATATCTTTTTATTTGTATCGGCTGACATTCAAGGCCCTAGCGATGTCACCTAGTGGCGTTGTGTAAGTATTGAATTGGGGTCTGGTTACTTAAAAAAATGGCTCTACTCCCACTATAGACTACAATGGACAAACGGCCAAAAAGTTGAGCTTACAGGCATCAGATAGGTGGCCGTCTCAATGGCGTCAACGATAACGCACATTAGGTGCAATGAGTGGTTTAGCCCATTTTTGGCTGTTAAATTAAGCAACTCCATAATACATTTTTTAGCTGTGGTTATGGGCTGCATAGGAAAGCAGACTGCTGCCGATGCTGAGTCCGCAATTTAAAAAAATCAACAGCCAGCAGAATATGAACAGATCTTGTATTTTGTACTATTTCACGCAAACCTACATTCAAAATGACAATTTAAATATTTTGGTTTTAGAAATGTATGTCCAGGGTTCTGGTAGCACAGGTCTATCCAACTTGCAGCACTGGTCAAGCCAGGTGAGCTGTTTTTATGCGACTGGCAATATTTAAATTGTACTTTTATTTACACAGCACATCACCACTCTGTGCTCATTTGTCATGAAATACTGGCGTCATGTCTGAATAGAACACTTTAATAACACCAAGAGGTGAAGCCAATACTCTTTGAACTACTCATCAGCTGGTGATACTGCTTGCACCTGTGATATCATCTTAAAGCTGTACATGTTTGTTGAACAAGTTGGACAACACAGTTAGCATGTATCCCATGACTGATAGCCGAAATGAAATGAAGTTGACTACTTTGCGGATTTCACTTATATGCTTATATTTTATTGTAAAATATGAATTGAATTAAAAAATGAAACATTCTTGTATTTGTTTTTGACAGAAAATCTGTTGGCTTCTTATTTCAATGTAAAATTGCTGGTAAAACAATAGGAACGACATTCCACTATGGTTTGACATTAAAAGCCCTCGGAGGGCAATCGTGAAGGCCCACGGCGAAAACCAGTTTGACGCTGCAAGCAAACTCTCCTGTTGTACCGCGTAGTATCTAATCAAGGTGACTTGTGGGGCATGCTTGGGTTCATTTTATGTGATTTGTGTGCGTAGAATGCCGTTGAAACTTGAATAGAGTAACTTTTTGCTCCATGTTACACTGTCCAGGTGCTCAAAGCTGTGGCCCCGTTAGTGTTATACGTAAGGACATTGCCGATGGCCCATCTTTTTCATCTGATTTCATTTGGGCTGCGGGTGGATACACAGCCCATTGTCAGTCTATGTAAATGATATGCATGGTATAATGCGCTAGACATTCTATGGTTGGCATCACTTTTCCTCTGCCATGCGTGATTAGAGCATTGAGGTGTGTGTTGGCATAGTTCAGCTTTAATTGCATCTTAAAGGTGTTTGATATTGGAGGTTCCATTGTGTTCAGTGGGTGCCCCCCACCCCCAAGAGTTGTACCAATGTGCCTTTATGGGCCCCGATGCCCAATTCCTGCCCAGTCAATCTTTCTACAGCTCATACCTATTTATACCAATCCTGTATCTGCACGCTTCTCTCCTGAATGCATGACACCCCCGACCCCACCCGTTAGTGCTTTTGTTGTGTCCAGGCGTGTACAAGAAGCATGCTGTGTTATCTACACTGTTGCACTGGTGGCACATTCACTTGTTTCTGCTTTTGCTGCTAACCTGGAGGCGTCAAAAGCTTACATCGTAGCTTTCTGGGTTAAACGTGCACATTTTCCATACGTGACATGAGACACGCACATCACGCTACTCTCCTGATGATTGACTTCATGAAGCAGCAGCACGGATGAAGTGAATGTCCCCTTGTCTTCATCCCGTAGGCCCCACCACCACCACCACCACCACACACACACACACACACCTGTTGACTTTGTTCTTCTGTAAGTGTCCCTTCTGTCTCTTCTTCCAGTCTTGGTCTTGGTAATGGGCAAGGAAGGGGTCCATGGAGACGGATTGAATAAGAAGGCATACTCAATGGCAAAATACTTGCGGGATTCAGGGTTTTAGTTGTAGCTTTGAACGAGCTAATGTGTCCTTCGGGGGGGGGACTTAAAATAAAAATAAAAAGCATAAAAGTCAGAGGCCATGGTCCCCCTCCTCCCAAAGAGTATCGTGACAGTACAGGGTTAAGATGCTGTGTGGCATTCGGCCATATTTGTGTGATTTAGGTTTGTCCAGCACTGCTATCAACATTGTTTTTGTTTTCCTTTTTGTACTCCAGTGTTGGTTATGGTCATGGGGAAGGAAGGTATCCACGGAGGGACGCTCAACAAGAAAACATATACCATGACTGAGTACCTGAAGCAGTCTGGATACTAAAGCATCCCGTGCCCAGCCACCTATCAACTCTGCTTCTCCCACCAACCACCCGCCCTGTTGCATTTCACACCTCCCACCTCCCATCCTAGTTAGTAGTTACATTGTTTTTCTTTTTCTGCCTTCTCTCTGTTCCCACCCACCTGCCCCCACCCCACTTTTTTTTTTCTTAAGTTGATTCATAGCAAAAAAGTCACATCAAATCTACTCCAGCGAGACCAGCAAAAGGAAAGCCAAACACTTTTTGAAAAGCTCTTTGAATCGGCGCCAGTCAACGTTAACTTGTCGATGCCTTCTGAGCTCTTCCCTTAAGCTCACGGCGTCTTCCCCCCTCCCCCAACGCTAACGTTTTGGAGGGGAGACTTGCACGTGCATATCTCTGTCCACCGTCTCGCTCGTCTGCCCCATTTTCTTGTTTTTTGTTTTTGTTTTTTGCTTCCCGTTGACAAAAAACACGACTTGGAACCTCACAGATGACTGGTAAATACATCCTTGTCAAGGGGTAGTAGTTATTGGGGGGGACGAGTGTATGTATGGACCAGCCCGGTTAACGATCATGAAGCAGATTTGTGAGCGTTGCCGCTGGTAGCATCTCCTCCAACCCCCCACACCACGACTCCACCTGTCCACCCACAGCAACGGACATTCCACGGTTACTGGCTCAGGCACTTGATACCGTTTTTGTTTTGCCAGCTCCTGTAATATAAATATCGTTTCTGAAAGGTTGCCATTGAAGTCCCAGCTTTTTTTTTTTTTTTTTTTTAAACTAGGACCAAGTGTAGTCGTAAAAGCTCGGGTGTTGATCCAACACGCCAAGCAGATTCTAATCTTCCTGTTGCTGCAGGGGAGGTGAGCGGGGAAGTAGTCTCCATTTTTCATGTTTTTCTTTGATTTCCTACATTCAGCTACACTGCATTTGAACAAATCTCGCCGTGTCGACAACTGAAACTGTGGAATAAATTGCCTTCTTTCTGTCACTGTGCGCTGAGCCTTGACTCAGTTAGCGCCAACTGTAACGTCCAACTGCTAAAGTCCAAGCGACACTCATTGGGAGATGGGATTGGTTGGAAGCAATGTATCCTGTGCCATAATGTTAGCAGTCTTGTTGATTACCCACTATGAGCTAGTCATTTCATTTGCCTCCCCTCCCTCCCCTCCCCTCCCCCCAACACACGTTTTTGTTGAATAAAGCTTCAGCTCCACTCTGTAGGCCTTGAGACGTGTGTACTCCTCAAATTTGTTTCAAAGTCCTGTTTTGCTGATTATGTTCTCACTTTCTTTTTCTTGTATCTGGGATAGTTTGTCAGTGCATACAAGCAACAATGCCATAAATTGATTTATCACCTTGTTTACAGACAGATCAAAATAAATTTATTCCAACCAGATGAAGTTGTTTTTTGTGATTATTTCAATCTCACATGACATGTTTTTTTTTTTTTGGTGTGACTGTTGCCTCCAGGAAAAGTTGCACTCACTGCGTCCACGTCTCAGCCAGCAGTTACATTTTATCATGGAAAATTTGTGCAGTGCTTGCCTTTTTGGGGGGAAAAGCCTTCATTTTTGTTAACAGATGGGGGAATTAACCATTTCATTATCTTTTTTTTAATTTTTTTTATTCAAGTGAATTTGCAATGAAAGCGCGGCAAAAGTAACTGTCAAAGCAATGTTAGCGTATATAAATGGCAAAATGAGGCTGGGGAGTTGGACAAGGCTTGTCAAACATGATGCGTTTGTGTGCAGTGAACACATCACCAGTTTACCATGCCGTAATAAGGCCACACTGAAAGCTGATTGAGAATAAATGCTCGTTTTATGAGCGGGACAAAGTCTAAATGTGTGTGCATATTAGGGATGATCCCATCAGGGTTTTATGCTGCCGATACCAATCAGTGAAATTGTCCGATACAGCTTAAGTACATTTATAAAATATCACGGGTCAGCAACTTTTTTTTTTTTCCTTGTGCGCCACTTTTACAAAATGAAACTGGCCGAGAGCTACTCATTTTGGTGGCATTTATTTTCATAGTTTATTTCAAACCGAATAACAATGCTGGTATCCTCAACCCTCAATGTGTATTTCAGAATGCATTTCTTTCTAGTGTTCTCACATTAACTGAAAACCTGAAGGAAAAGCAGGTTTGTGGGGGGCTCCCTGGTGCTGGCGGCCACCACGTTGGTGAGCCCTGGGCAATATATGAAAGGGGAACCACAAAATCACAATTGAGACAAAATATTTTCCTTTTTCAAATATCGGGTGAAACTTAAGATCAGACGCCTTCTTTAAGGAGACTTGAGATGCCAGATCAGCTTGTTTCCTCCACCGACAGTTGACTATCCAGAGTGACGAAGCCAACCATTTTTTGGGCTATCCGACTTAGACCTGCGACTGAGTGTCCAGTGTTTTGGCTACACGGCAGACATGTTTGTTTCTGGCTTTAAGCACGCCTGCACAGTGTGAAAGAAAAGTGGGCTGGAGACGGTCGCTACAGGCTGGTTGCTGCAATACTGTCGTAGCGGGCGGACGTGATCGGCGTTATAAGACATGTCAATCACGTGTTTTTTCATGGAAATAGGTCGATCGACTGGGGCACCCCTAGTTTGTATGAAGATAAATCATGCAATATTTAAATATAAATATTCCGTCTTTATTTAAAACATTTTTTTTCATATTCGTTTTTTTTTTATCCATGCAAGATTATAAATAAAAATACTTGAATAAATTGTGATATTGCAACACTTTTGTCTCATACTTTACTCATGGCCAAGCTAAACTGCCATTTAAATAAATGTAAAGGCATATTTTTGTTTTTCTCAAGACTGGCCTTGCGATTCTACTAGTTGTTCACCTTCAAGTCTTCTAAAATTATGAAAAATAACTTTTTTCTTGGAATATTACAGTTTTATTCTTGTAACTGACTTTTTCCTCATAATTTGACACTTTTCTTTGATTGTGGCCTTAATAGTCCTTGGTATACTTCCACAGTCTGGTATAGAAGAAGTGTGATGGAGGAGGGGAGGCTGCATAGCAGTTGAAGGTGCATGGATGAGTACAAGAAATCATTCATGTGTAGTAATGTGTCTTATTTACGTAGTGCTGTACTTTGTCTGGCATCTTAGGCGAGTGTGTGTTGCATACAGTAGTCTACTGTATGTCTGTCTCTCGTCCTATCACTTCCAGCCAAGTCCTCCGCAATGTAGCAAGAAAAGGTATGTTGAGTATGTAGTGAGTACAGTATAGTAGTGGAAGCGGCTCAGTGTCCCAGCAGTCATTCAAGCGTGAGGCAAGTCGTCATGGTGGCTGTCAGGGCTGGACTGCTGCATCTGAACCACCACAGTCTCCACGGTGACCTCATCCTCATCGCTGTTGCTGCTGCTGTCCAGCCCGTCGTCCTCGTACTCCGACGACTGGTCCGAGCGAGACGCCCCCGACATGGTGCCGAAGGAGTGGGCGCTGGTGGACGCCAGCGAACGCAGCAAAGGGGTGCTTTCGGACGCCTCCTCGTTCTCATCGGCGCCGCTCTCGTCCGAGTCGGAGTCGTCCTGCGAGGGGACCACCTTCTGCTTGCACACGGGACACGTCTTCTTGGTTTTGGTCAGCCAGGGGTCCACACACTTGCTGTGGTACGCTGCGGAGACAATCACACGGCTTAAATTTCCACCATCACAACGCAGCAAATGTTATTTTGAACCTATCCAAGTTTTACTACTTTCATTTACCGTCCTCAACAATGACAATTTATCGTTTTCTGACTTTTTGACCACAAAAATGCAAAACGTTTTAAACTTCTCCAGGTTTTACTACTTTCATTTGCCGTCGCCAACAATGACAATTTGTCTTCTGACTTTTTGACCACAAAAATGTGACAATTATGTCCAGTTAGCATTTTATTTTTAACCTCTCCAGGTTTTACTACTTTCATATACCGTCCCACCAATGACAATTTATCGTTTTCTGACTTTAAGGCCATAAAAATGCATTAAAAATTCTTGTTTTGAACCTCTCCAGGGTTTACTACTTTCATTTAACATTCTCAACAATGACAATTTATTGTTTTCTGACTTTTTGACCACAAAAATGCAACAAACATTTTGTACCTCTCCAGGTTTTACTAGTTACATTTACTGTCCCAACAATGACAATTTGTCTTCTGACTTTTTGACCACAAAAATGTGACAATTACATCCAGTTAGCAATTTATCTTGAACCTCTACAGGTTTCACTACTTTCCTTTCCCATCCCCAAACAATGACAATTTCTCATTTTCTCACTTATAGGCCATAAAAATGCATCAAACATTCTTATTTTGAACCTCTCCAGGTTTTACTACTTTCCTTTACCGTCCAACAATTACAATTTATCGCTTCCTGACTTTTAGGCCATAAAAAATGTGACTTATATTACTACTTTAATTTACCGTCCTCAACGACAATTTATGGGTTCCTGACTTATTGACTATAACAATGCAAACGTTCTTATTTTGAACCTCTCCAGGTTTTACTACTTTCCTTTACCGTCCAACAATTACAATTTATCGCTTCCTGACTTTTAGGCCATAAAAAATGTGACTTATATTACTACTTTAAATTACCGTCCTCAACGACAATTTATGGGTTCCTGACTTATTGACTATAACAATGCAAACGTTCTTATTTTGAACCTCTCCAGGTTTTACTACTTTCCTTTACCGTCCAACAATTACAATTTATCGCTTCCTGACTTTTAGGCCATAAAAAATGTGACTTATATTACTACTTTAAATTACCGTCCTCAACGACAATTTATGGGTTCCTGACTTATTGACTATAACAATGCAAACGTTCTTATTTTGAACCTCTCCAGGTTTTACTACTTTCCTTTACCGTCCAACAATTACAATTTATCGCTTCCTGACTTTTAGGCCATAAAAAATGTGACTTATATTACTACTTTAAATTACCGTCCTCAACGACAATTTATGGGTTCCTGACTTATTGACTATAACAATGCAAACGTTCTTATTTTGAACCTCTCCAGGTTTTACTACTTTCCTTTACCGTCCAACAATTACAATTTATCGCTTCCTGACTTTTAGGCCATAAAAAATGTGACTTATATTACTACTTTAAATTACCGTCCTCAACGACAATTTATGGGTTCCTGACTTATTGACTATAACAATGCAAACGTTCTTATTTTGAACCTCTCCAGGTTTTACCACTTTCATGTACTGCCCCCAACAATGACAATTTATCGTTTTCTGAGTTTTGGACCACAAAACTCTCCAGGTTTTACTTTTATGTACCGTCCTCAATGACAGTTTATCGTTTCCTGACATGTCCAAAGACATTTCCTGGTGAGTCGGCGCACACGTAGACGCAGACTCACCATGAGAACATGGCAGGACCCTCAGTTTGTCTCCTTCTTCATACTCGTCCAGACAGATGGCACAAACGTCGTAGACGTCTCCTGAGAAAGAAAGCACATCTCTGACTTTGGCTTACAGGCTTAAGTAAACACTCGGTGGGTTTCACAACACGGTGCCCTGCCAGGAAAAGTTTATGGTCTTTTTTTTTTTTTTTTTTTTTTTTTTTTTAATGGCAGCATGAATGCCTTAAGACAGCTGACCTACGAGGACACACAAGATATCTCATCATCCCAAATTGTAAAAGCTCCAGAAATGTTGCATGGTTGGTGGAAAAGGTGCCGCAACAGTATTTTATGGAAAATATTTACTTCAATGTCATTTGTGTACTATTTACATTTTTACCTAATATTTTATTTCATTGCTTGGAGTATACTTTGGAAAATATTTACTTAAAATTATTTTTTTTATATAAAATTTAATTTAATTGCTTGAGGTATATTATGGAAAATATTTACTTAAAATGTCATTTTTATGTAATATTGCTTAGGGTATATTACGGAAAATATTTACTTAAAAGGTAATTTTTTGTATTCATTTAAATTTTTTATGTAATATTTTTTAAAATGCTTGGGGTACATACGGAAAATATTTACTTAAATGTCATTTTTATGTAAGTAATTTATGTACTATTTTAATTTTAATGGAATATTTAATTCCTTGAGGTATATTATGAAATATATTTCCTTAAAATATAATTTTTATGTAATATTTTTATTTTTATGTAATATTGCTTTGGGTATATTATGGAAAATATTTACTGAAAATGTAATTTTTTGTAATAATTTATTTATGTAATATTTTTTTAAATGCTTGGGGTATTTATGGAAAATATTTACTTAAAATGACATTTTTTGTAAAATTTTAAATTTGATGTAATAATGAAATTGCTTGGGGTATATTATGTAATTATTTACTTAAAATGTACTTATTGTACAAATGAAACGTAATGCTAGGGGTATATTTATTATGTCAAATTTTAATTGGGGTATATTATGGAACTCATTTACCTATAATGTGCTGTCATGAAATTGCTTCCAGTTTATCGTTTTGAAAAGGTGCTGATGTCATTGTTTATTTCTTGGATAATATTCACTTCATGTGCGTGACACGTAAAACCTAATTGAATTGCTTGGGGTGTATTATGGGAAATATTGACTTAAAATGTACAGATGTAAAACTGACATTTTCTCAGGGGCGACTAGACGGAACCTCCCCCCCTTGCATGAGGCAGGACAGGAAAACCAGAAAACGCTAAGGCTGTGTCAAGAAAAACGGCAAGAGCAAGCGAGAAGTGCACCCTGGGGTGGCGTGCTTGGTAGCTGCATCGAGAGCCAACGGCGATGAGAGGTCACGGCAATTAGTGGCCTCATTTTTCTTCACTTGATTGGCTCTGTGGTGGAGCTTTCCTCACGTTGTGGGTGCCACCTTTCCAAACAGGTTTGTGGTGCCGTAAAAGACCTCGCTATGAGCACGTTTAGCAATCCGTCCATGCAGTTCCTCCCTTTCGGATTCCACAGTTAGCCCCCGCTCCGCTCCACCCCACCCCGACCAGGCTGGAGGGTGGACTCGTATGAGACTGCTGTGTTTATGGAAGCTCCAAGTGAGCATGTTTTCTCTTGTGTACGCCGCCCAGGCCCCCGCATGTGACCGTATATGGACGGGGAGTCACATCATCATCATCATCCACCCGCCCTCCTCCTCACTCCTTTTCTCTCTTGGTGTCAGCAGAGCAAACTTTTCATCTTACTTCCAGTTGTTTTTTTCCGTCACCAAGCTTGGATCCCTCACACATGCAGGAAGTGGTGTTCCAGGTTATGGTATGCACACGCACACACACACTATACATACGTTACCCTGCTATCAGTTGAATATAACCAATGGCCGTGCCTTCACCCACGAGCCGTGACGACAAACCCAGCGAGTTGACATTTAATAAACCCGCCGTGTGCGTTCCCGCAACTTGACAAACCTGCCTGGTGGCTTTCCAGTGAAGAAAGGGACGACAAAGACGTGAGCGCAAACACACACCTTGCTGAAAACGGGGTCGTTCATTACAAACCGTGTGCACCTGCAAGACGGTGGAGCCCGTTTATGTCGACTTCCCCCTCAGACTCGCTTGGACACACGCGGACGGCGACACGACCGAAGCCGAAACTAGCCATCGTTTAGGGCAGGGGTGCCCATGACGTCGATTGCGAAGGCAGTTTCGGTTGATGGCGTAAATGTCACTTCATCAGTCAGCTGTCATTATGCTCCCCTCCTGATTCGCTCCTGCTACACGCACGCACGCACGCACACACACAGATGCAACTTCTGCCTTTATTATTCCGATTATGGATAAACTAACTGCGCGGTAAGATGCTATCTATAACAAAAGTTATCTGTTCACTTGTAGCGGCTAGTTATGTCGGAAAAAAAGTCAATTGTTTCATGGCTTTGTTTCGCGTGACGAGCTCCACTATAGAAATGCGTGTTTTTCTCCACTTCCGTTTCTTAAACTATTATTTCATGATGAATCGGAAAAACGCCCGCTGCTGAAACTTTTTTAATATGTTTCATTCCTTGCATATAGGCCTGTCACGATAATCGATAAAACGATGAATCCAACGATAGAAAAAAACAAGGTGGAAACAATTTTGACGCCTCGATAAATTGACACGTGCGACACGTACGTATGCCTGTTCCGTTTCCTCGTCTTGCTGTAGCACACAGGCTGGATGACAAGAGGGTTCACTCTGCTTGCGTCCGAGCGCATTGGTTGTATAGTCAAACTAAGGGCAAGAGTGAGCGTCCTGTCAACTATTCAGCATCTTTGATTCAGTATGTGGAGGTGGGGGCTAGCTATGTAGTGGTTGAATACACTGATGCTAGCTAGCAGTTAGCAAGCAAACGCTAATATGAATGAAAGCGCTTGCTCGGGTGTTTGATCTGCAAAGTGAATGTATAGTGCCGGCTTTGCAATACCCAGGGTATGTGAAGTGGTGACGCCCCGCGATTCATAAGTAGGCATCTTCTGTGCCTCACACAGATACACCACACTAGAGTACCACCTAGTGGCTTAAATGTGACATGACACAGTGATCATCGAATGATAAACAACCTAATGATAATATGGTGTAAAAAAAAAAAAAGGCCGAAACTATCGATTGTCGACAATTTATAGCACAATTATAAAATTTGTTATCGTGACAGACCGACTTGTATATCGGGACCAATTGGGGGTGTAAGTTACCGTCGATGTACTTCACTGCTGATGGGGACGTCATACAACTTCATGTCCAAAACTCTCACCTATTGGTTGGCTTGTGTTTGTTTGGTGAGGTCGTCTGCAAGTGAAAAGCTACTTAAACCATGAAAAGGTTGTTCTCACACTGACTGACTCTGACTACTAAATTAAATACTTTGGGAGCCGGATGTGGCCCCTGGGCCGTAGTTTGCTCACCCCTGCAGTATAGGGAAAATGGGCGATAATAAAGGATATCCTACTGTTTTTCATTCATTTGTACTCCCCCGCCAGGCGCCTCTTCAATTCCAGGCATCTGCTAGATGCCCAATCATAAGCAACGCTCCCTTTTACTAAAATGATTAATCCGGCAGCGTCTTTCTCGGAGGAGCCACGCTGTCCTACTGAACTTAAGATGAGCAGCGCGGGTGTGCTAGCAGGACGAATCAGTGAAAGAGAGGGTGCCAGAATGCTGCTTGAGAGAGCTCTTCTGTGCAGACTGCTGAGACACTGCAGCTGCCCTGTTCTCTGTCTGGGTGTGTGCGTGTGCGTGAGGCATCAGCATAGAGGCCAGGGGTCAGGGGGAGGGACGCCGACAGCTCTCCTTATTTTCTCCAAAAGAAAGGCCTGAAAATATCTGCCAAGAGCTCGCGCTACGCGAGCAGGCCTCCGCCGAAAGTCTGAATCGGCGTTGCGGTGTGGAGTGGGGGCGACGCAAGGCTCCGCAACCAAAGGGAAGTTAATGCTAGAGCGGCGTGCGGCCTTCGCTGACAGGCGCGGCAGCTGCCGTTACGCAATCCTGCATATTGACACAGATCTAATGTCTCATATCCAGCTGCTCGCGCTGCTATTGTGCACCAATTACACACACGCACCATGACCGTCTTCAAGGGGGGCATTTGTGCAAAAGCCTGCTCTGTTCATCACAAACCTTACAGTATTTACTCCACAACAAAACTGTCCAAAAAATGTCCAAAATTCAGCCTATGGCTGTTTTTTACATTTTATTTATTGGCCCGCAGCACAATTCTTAAAACATAATTTAACATTTTTTTTTTTTAACACAAAAATTAATAACGTCAAAGTATTAAGAAAATATTAAGACAAAAATGTGGTAATCGAATGAGAAAGTCGTAATTTCACCAAGAAAAAAAACATCGTAATACTACGAGGAAAAAAATGCCATTTCTTTAATATTATTTTTGATAAAAGTCATAATATTATGAGAAACAAACAAAACACGAAGCTGCAAGTTCTGGAAAATTAGGTTGCGGGAAAAGTTGTAATGTTACGAGAGTAAGGTCAAAATATTCTGGGGATAAAGTTATGAAAAGAAAATTTGCAAAAACAAAGTTGAACTAGAAACCCAGCAAAAATGGGAAAAAAAGTGTTGCAATTACGAGAATATAAATTTGTAATATTATGAGGAAAAATAATGTCATTTTAGGAGCATGGAATTAAAATATTAAAGAAAAAATATGTCGTAACATTATTAGAAGCGAACAAAACAACAAATAAAGTTGCGATTTTTGGAAAATTAGGTTGCGGAAAAAGTTTGGTTATGAGAATAAAGTCAAAATATGATGGGAATAACGTCACAATTACGAGAAGAACATTTACAAGAAGAACGTTGACATCGTTGGAAAATCAAACAATGGGGAAAAAAACAGCTGCAATTTTGTGAGAATGAAGTATGAAAGCCAAAACATCAAGAGAAAAAAAAAGACGTACAAGAAAAGAGTTGTGGTTTTACAGGAAAAAACTTGTAATGCTGTGAGGAAAAATAATGTAGCTTTAGTAGCATGGAGTTGACATTAAAGAAAAAATATGTTGTTTTTTTTAAATGCCGTAATATGAGAAACAAAACAAAGTAAGTTTGTAAATGTAGGAAAATTAGGCTGGGGAAAATGTTACAATATTATAGGAATAAAGTCCAAATGCTATGGAATTTAAGTCACAATATTACAAAAATAAAACTGATGAAGATTTTAAAAGAAAGCTGAAATATTTTGGCACTCCAAGTGCGCTTGAACGCCTCCTGTGAGCAGCCCCTTGCACAGTTCCAAAGAAAGCAAACAGTGATATTACAAAACAAAAAAACTTGATTATGTTGTGCATTAACTCATTCAATCCCAGACATTTTTCAAAATTCAACCCCTTCAGTAGCGGCTTTTTTAGATGATTTTGACTGATCTTTCAAGGCCCACAGAATATTGTGTTCTATGGTTATATAAACATGGAACCCACCAAAAGAAACATTAGACTCCCGTCTTTACTAGAAAAAAAGTTTGTTTCTACCTTTTTATGTTCTTTAGTTATTAGCAGTTGAACATAGGTAAGTTTCAGGAAAATATCAGTTCCTGACAAGAAAAATGAGAAAACCAGCTTGAAAAAATATATTTCAAGCATAAGTTTCACTTTGACACAAATATTTTTTGCTTTTGTGACCGCTCAAATATCTAAACAACTACACCACAACATAAACAACACAAAAAAGGGTTGTTTTACATCAAACACACACATTTGGAACTTAACTGTTGTGTGTGTACGCGTGCGCGCATGCGCGTGGACATCTGATAAGACAGTATTTCCCCACAATGCGTAACCTTCTGCACACGACACTCCTCCAAGCCCACTCACTTCCTCCTTGCTGTCAAGCGCGTTGATACATGCAAAAGATCCATGCCGAGCTCTTATCAAATGCACTTCTGCCACCTTGTGGCCGGTCTTATGGCTTAAAACCACATGAAAAGTCACCTCTTTTATTGTGCACTTACATCATCACCTCTTTTTGCCTCTCGTGCAAAAAAACGTTAAAAAAATCCATCTTTGGTATTGAAGAGTTTTAAGCCGTTTAAGTTGTTTGTGTGTCTCAGCGAACATTGTCGTAACATTACTGACACCTAGTGACCAGTGTGGAATACGACATATCATCACAAAGCCTTGTATTTTTATTTTAGTTTCTAGTCAGTCATTTTTATGCTCGAAAATGCTTTAAAAATCTGGAAATTTTTTTAAATCTGGCGCGCAAACTGGCGAGGCATGACTGTATTCCAAAAGACGGCAGGCTGTGTGTGTCAGTGTTCCCAAAAAAAAAAAAAAAAAAGACTATGCCATCCTCATTAGCCAATCATGTAAACAGTGTGTTTTATTGCTTTTGCTTAGTGTTCCATTTGTTTACTCCTTTTTACACTTGAGAATGTTCCAATGTATGCGGCGGTGTACCTCTACCAGTTGACTAATGCACGCTGGCTGGATTTCACAAAGCAAAGAGCAGAACCACGGCTTTTAAACCAGCTCAGACCTTTATTGGTCTCACTTCAAATAAACATCCACCTTATAAATCCAAGTACACCACTCAAGTCATCATTTGGTACCCTTCCAAGCTCCAACTGCTTGCTTTAAAAAGGTGATTAAGTCCAGATTTGGCGTCCCCTCCCAGCGTCACCCAATACTCGGCTGGCAGAGGCCGCCTCCCACCCTCTAGGGGCTGAGTCATGGACATCTCAGCAGCTGCAGGAAAGCTCATTGAGTACACTTGATGGAGCAAAACATCAACCTGAATGATTCACAACTTTGTCGATTTAGAAGGGAGCTGCTTATTATGCACCTCGCAGCTGATTGGAGGCAGCGGGGGCGATTTTGCAGGAGACATAGACACAAACAAAACATAAGCACAGCAAAATGTGTGTTTGCATTGCAAAACAATGCATTATCCTGGTTGTGTGTGTGTGTGTGTGTGTGGCGCAGGTGGCGTGCTTCTGTGTAGCAGCACAATTTGGTTCTGTTTGGCACGCATTTTATTGCATTTCCACCGTAAAGCTCCCAAAATATCTAACTCGAACCGTCCCACTTTTCAGTACCCCTCCGTTGGCGTGGCACATGCAAAAAAAAAAACAACAACAACAAAACTTTTTAAAAAATACTGAGGATTACGACGGAGGGGTGACACAAAGCTGTGTTTCTGGTTTACAGGTACTGTCACCACACTGTTAATTAAAGTCACCTGTTAATTCTAAGCATTTAGAATTATCGTTTATCATTTAGTCCGACCCATCGGCCATTAAAATGTATTGCGTTCATTTTGCTGGGTTTTTTTCTTCTTCTTTTCACGTCATTTATGCATGGCTTGGCACGTCGGTCAGTTAAAAAAGACATTAGTTCCTCATAAAATAATTACAACTTGGCTAATATTTTGATGCCGTTAGCTTCTTTATGTTAAATGTTTTTAAACTGGAATTACAGCAATTCATTTTCGGCATAACTTCATCCCCGTTTTGAGTCACTGTGTCCACCTTTAAACGAAACAGAATTTCTAAGCTCCAGGGTACACCCCGGACTGGTCGCCAGCCAAACGCAGGGCAGTTAAGCTTATATTCATCTAAAATGTGGTATCAATTAGGAAAAATGTAGAAACATGCCGAAAAAAAGGGAAATGTGTGCGTTGATATCAGACCACTTTTTAAACATTTTTTTTGTAGTTCTACCACGGTGCGCCCCGTTCCACTGCTGACGTAAGTAATCAAACCCTTCTAGATACTCAATAAAAAAAAAGTGACTCGTCTCGTGACATGACGGCACATACAGCTCTTCTCAACGAGCAGCAGGTACCGATGTGGGACCCTCATCCATCTAAAAAGCACTAACTATACAACACTTGTTGAAAATCTCTGTAAAACGCAGCAACAGAGAAGAAGTGCCTCAAGCTCTCCAAAATAAAACATTCCTCCCCAACCACATATCACCAATACATGACAGTATGTTAAATAAAGTCAACAAAGTGGACTTGGTTGTGTGCTCCATGGCGCCATCCTGCCTGAACAGGGTTTTCCTGACCCAAACCGCACCACACCAAGCTGAACATCTCCCCAACATTATCCTCCAAGTTTGGCTTGACAACACATTCTTAACCATCAGTCACGTGTCCAGCTTCAACACAGAAGACCTCTGATCACCCAGGGGGGGCTTTCAGAGGGGAAACACGGAGTCCGTAATAATCCGATTAGCTCCAAGGTGGAAGAATGATGTGTCAGAATGCATTGGCGATCACGCTCCTCTGGGTCAAACCAGGAGAAAGTGCTCATGCGACGAGCGGGAGAGGTACGTACCTTTTTTATACTTGTGGATGGGAAGTTTCTTTAGCTGCTCTTTGCGGAGGCGACTTCTCCTGGCCCTGTGTCGATCCTGGACGAACTTTGTGATCTTGACATGAGAAGAAAGAACAACACAAATTGACGCAACCGTAAACAGCGGCAATTGTTTGCAATCTTTCTTGCCTCAACTGATTTCCTGACTTTCATTTGCCAAATTAATTTGGCTCGTTGGTGGGCTTTTTTAAGAAGATTACAAGGCTTTACTCCTTTAAAAGGCATTCTTCTTCTTCACGGTGCTACAAAAAAATGCATGAGAAGACTTGGATCACCTACCATGAAGACCACAATGAGGATGAGGCAGATTCCCACTATGATGAGGAAGGGGATCAGGTAGTATTCCAGCGGCAGGCTGAAGTCAGGCATGAGGATCACACGCCCGCTAGAAAACACCATCATTTCCATACGTCACCCTTCTGTATATGCAGTGAATCAGCTTGATATTTACACTCATACTCACACATCACAAACCAACATCAACCCCAATGCCCGCCTCACTCACGGTGCAACACACACGTAACACACAATGGAACAGACACTTACACACTAATATACATGCCAAACAATACTATGTCATAATAAGGCATGCAGGGGAGCCCATGCATACACTTCCTTGGCATCGGGTTAACCAGCATGCCTTGTTATAAATGAGTATTTTAAAAAGCATTGTTTTGCGTATACAGTTGTCCCACGCAATATTGCGGTTCAATTATCTCTCCTTCGCTGTATCGTGGCTTTTCAGAAATGAATTAATAAATGACGGCTGTTTCGTGGTAGAGTATGGTCTATTATTAGTCAAAACATACCGAAATACAAGTGATATGCAGTATTCTGATCACCAGGCGGCCGTAATGACACCATTAGCTTAACACAGCATGAAGTCAGCCATGGCATGTCCGACATGATAAGAGTTAGATATATTCCTCCCATTCTGTGTGAAAGTGGTACGTTTTTTAAGTTGAAAAGATATAGAAAAGAAATAGAAAGCTTGTCAGCTCACTAGCTTGCTAGCTAGCGGCCGTCACAAGACCCTGCAATGCGTTGCAAACAATGAATAACAGGAGTGTAAAGTTGGCTATAGGTGTGCTATTTCATGTCTACAGGGCTCTGACAATGTTAAAAAAACATATTTAGAAAGTCATAAACAGGTTTTCTATGCTCTAACTACAAAAATATTCTATTTATTAACACTGAATCCTGTATCGCGGAAATTCATTTATGGCGGTCAGGTCTGGAACCAATTAACCGCTATAACGAGGCGAGGGATGACTGTATAGTGCAGTTGGGGGGAAAAAACACTAACACTCCACCAAAACTTTCAAGAGTATCATAAGGCACGTATTGTTTTGTCTTTTGGCTTTTCCCCGTCAGTTTGATTTAATGGACACTCCACACCTCCAATGGCTGTGTTGAGGAATCAAACCCGTACAGGCTATATATAGTGCATCACATAACTTCACCCAATTTTTTGGTAGCATTGCTATAAAATAAGCGGTTATTTGGGGTTTCTTGGACTATAAAACTTGAACTTACCCTTTGTCATACAGGTATTCCTCTTTCAGAGAGTTGGCCGTCTCCTCGCTCACAAACACAGAAGGAATATCTATCTGCTTCAGAACATCCACTGGGGGAGGGAGGAAAAAAAGCATTAGGTCACATGACCATTCCCAATCAAAGTTCTTGCTGATCTCAGTCAAGAGCAAAGCAGAACAATCAGCAAGTATTTAGTCTCCATGTCGAGTCTTTTAAACTGCGTGGGTTTTCTCCGGGTACTCCGGTTTCCTCCCACATTCCAAAAACATGCATGTTAGCTTAATTGGCAACCCTAAATTGTCCATAGGTGTGAATGTGAGTGTGAATGGTTGTTTGTCTATATGTGCCCTGCGATTGGCTGGTGACCAGTCCAGGGTGTATCCTGCCTCTTGCCTCTTGATAGGCTCCAGCATACCCCTGCGACCCTACTGCGGAGAAGCGGCATAGAAAATGGATGGATGGGCCCTCGGTGGAAAACGTTTGGACACCTCTACTCGAAGCAGTTTCAAGTGTCGCGACCATCTTCAAGGACAAAGATGGTATCCTTGAACATGTGGAAGGATCTTCTCCTATGAAATGGACAGTGATAACTAAGCAGTGTGGCGGTAGACTTCCTCCTCCCAGCAAGACAACCACAGGAATCAAAGTAAGGAATTTTATTACGGCTTCAATTCACTTTTATATGAATCTTTCTATTAGTGTATTTTATATGTAATTTATGTGTTGGCTTATTGTGTTAATTTCGGTACAAATTATGTTTTAAATGCCTTAATCTACGAGAATGTCATCCAAATTGAAGGAAAAGACACCATTTTGGTCCAGGTTGGGGTATGAAATACTGTTCCAAACTTAAAATTTCAACATGCATTGTTCATTTTTCACACCACTCGTCCTCATTAGGGGTACGAGTGAGCTTGAGCCTATCCCAAAGGACTTTGGGCGAGATGTGGGCTGCACCCTGGACTGGTCTCCTGACTGTGAGGCGGAAATGCTAACCATGACGACACCGTGCAGCCAACATTTTTTAACACAATGCAAATAAAACTATGACCTGTGCTCTTCCCACAAAAAATGTCTGAGGCGGTGCAGACAGGGAAGCAGCTCCCGCCCTTTGTAAACATCTGACCATCCACTTTACATGAATTAGTAGTTATTACGGGAGCATCACTTTCTACAAGTGCCAGGAACTGCTAGGCAGGTGTGAAAGGAGGAATGATGTACATGCTGCATGACTCCACAGAGGTACAAGAGGAAACACGCCTGGCAGGCAGGTATGTGCAACATAGTCCGCCAAGGCAGCTCTTGCATGATTCATGACTCTGCTGCAAGCCCTTCAAGTGAAGACGGCGGACAGATAGTACCATGGTGACTAAAACTGCTGCAGGGCGGTACAGCCTTGCAAGAAGGACATCTTGTGACTTGAGAGGGATTCCTAAACTCGACTAGAGCCCTCAGGCTTGAGAAGAAAGCAGCCGTAAAGCATGCATGCTTATTGCGTACATGTATGGAGGAAGGAGGAGCACACTTACAATCATTGGAGCCCATGCTGATCAAGTCATCAGAGTCCACATTGTGAACAATGGCTGCCTTGTACCCGGCTTTCTGTGCGTTGAGGACCTAGAAAAAGACAATATATACATGCTGATTAGCAGACAGATGGCAAAGGTGGTCACGTAGGGCAGGAGTGGGCAAACTTTTTCCAGCGAGGGCCACATTCTGGAAAATGAAAGGATGCTACTTTGCCACTTTGGTATTTTGTAAAGCAGACATGCACATGTAGATATGCTAAGAAGTTACTGTAGATATATTTCGAGAAAAAACTGCACCTCAGCTTTGTGATATAAGTGAAAAAGCATATTATTTGCATGAACTTCAGGTTTTGCTTTTTTCCCCCCTTTTGCTATTTTTTTAATATTCCAAATATTTAAACTTTCTTCTTAAATAATCTTTGTCAATATTCGTCTCATAATATTACGCCTTTTCCAATAATACTTGGATTTTACTACCAAATTAAAACTTTTTCCCTGACCTAATTTTCCAAAAATTACAACTTTATTTTGTTTTGTTTGTTTCTCATAATATTACAACTTCATATTTAATATTTCAACTCTCTGCTAATAAAATAACATTATTTTTCCTCATAGTATTCAGAGTTTATTCTAGTAACATTGTTCTCGTTAGAATATGACCTCTTTCTCTTTAATATTTTGACCTCATTCTTGTAAAATTACAGCATTTTTCCCCATTTCTGCCATTTTTTCCCCACAGAACTAGGACTTTCTTCCCATCATATACTGACTTTATTCTTGTAACATTATAACTTTTTAAAATGGTTTCATTTTGTTTGGACACACCCGTAATACCCTGGTATACATCACATATTCATATTGGCAATTCCTCATGTCCAAAAGGAGCAGGAAGAAGCAGAGCTTATTCAACCCACCCGTCTTTGCTTCCCATCAATTGCTAATACGTTTATTCACGTCCTACTTTGCACTCTTACTTTTTCGCAAACTAATTTTCCAAAAATTACGACTTTGTTTTGTTACTAACAAATAACATTTTTTCTTTAGTGTATGAACTTTATCGTACTAAATAACATTAATTTTCCTATATTGCGAGTTTATTCTTATAAAATTGACGCCTTTCTTCCTCTTAATATTTTGACTTAATATTAATCGTACAATTACAGCTTTTTTTTTTTTTTACATTTCCTGACTGTAAACGTTCGTCTCGTAATGATGACTTTATTCCCATAATATTTTGACTGTATTCTCGTAACATTGTACCTTTTCCGCAACCTAATTTGCCAAAAATTTTTTTTTTAATGTTACGACTTTAAAAAAACGACATCTTTCTTTAATATTTCAACTTTATGCTCATAAAATGACATTAGTTTTTCCTCATAATATCACAACTTTATTACAACATTATACTCTTTGACTTTATTCATGTAAAAATGGCAGATTTTTCAATTTTGGCTGTTTTCTTGTGAAGTTACATTTTTAGAATATGTTGCGGGCCAATAAAAAAAACAACAGAAGGCCACAAATGGCACCGGGGCTGCATTTTGGACACCACTGATGTAGGTGGTGCAGAAATGGCATACGTGTTTTGACTTGTGGGGCTAAAAGAAGGCCATGAAAGTACATCATATTGCATAGCATTAACTTGACCACTTCCAGGCCTGTACACAATTAAACGCTAGCAGCAGAAGAAGCAGCAGAAGCAGCCCATTCCCCAGGAGACTGTGCAAGAGACAACACGTTTGCTTCGAACACTCAGGCCCTCGGCGCTCCCTCCAATACAATAAACACCCAACTTGCTCATACAAGTTGGCCTCTTCACTTGTCCCCTCTAAAACCTTATAGAGACATTCGTTAAAAAGGAACAAAAAAAACTTTGGACCGCAAATGACATTCGTGGCACCGCCTCCTGATTGTGGTCAAAACGATTTCGAAGACATGCTTGCATAAATGTGACACAGATATCCTCCTATTTTATAATCGTTAGACAAATGGCCAATGACTTATGGACAGTCAGTTGCCGAGTCCCGCCTGTGCCCATGCAAAGATGTTGTGCTTGATGGCGGCCACGTTTTTGCTTTTCAGACATTTCATTTTAAAAACAATTCAAGCCGTTTTCACAAAAGCTAAATAAGCAGCTTTATGCACTTTGTGAACCCAACCGTGATGACAGCGTACCCTGAGTACGACTCCACGTGGTGAGGTTGGACAGTAATGGCATTGTATCGTATTGTCGGAATAACAACAACTTTCGGGATGGACTAGAAGAGAGATGGTGAGCCTCCCTCATGTCCAACATCAGTGTAGAATCGTTCCCAACAACATCTTGCAGAAGGTCTTCCCAAAGTGCAATAATAATAAACGACAGCTTGCTAAAACAATAAGAGTGCATTTTAAAAGGATGTAAAGAGGGATCTACCCAAGGGTGGCAATGTCTGCTACGTCATGAATGTGGAGGATGTAACGAGGACGCCATTTCTGTAGCTCCGATCCAAGTCAGAAGCCGCAGTATCCTGTTTGGCTATTGTTACAGAAGGCCACCTACCGCAGATGTTGTGAAGGAAAAAGGATATGACAATATAATCTTGGAATTATTTTTGTTTTTGCACTGACAAGGATAAGAACAGGAAAGTGAAAATGTTGTCATTATCACCACTTTTAAAAGAAACAAATACACATAGTCTCTGTTCAATGACTTTATGAGTCCACTTTATGATAAATGAGTGACTTTTTAGCACGAGATTCTCTGCTCTCCTGCCTACTGCTCACCTGTCCTTTTTCATACAAAAGCAGCCGTCTAAATTTGCCATAAAAATACAAATGATGCTCATTTCAAATGTTAAAAATCAATGCAATCCTTGATGACATTGTGTGCTTTGTGAAAACATGCCGTTGTGACTTGTTAACCATCGTTACAAGCTCATAGGACCAGGAACAGGCTTGTGCGCATCTGTTCACTGAAGGTCCCCTATTATACAAAATTACTTTTTAATGTGTCATAAAAGTAACGTGTCCCTATAGACGGTTTATGACCACCGTATGTGAGAAAAAGCTATCATCTCCCTCACTTGTTTGCTTTACTTCTGAGAGAGGTGGCGCCCAAATGGTCGCCTTTCAAATTCCGTCATGGACGTGATACCGCCTCTGATCTGCACCTAGCTAGATGATAAGAAGCCCACCACCACACGGAGGACAGCCTTGAAAAAAGCCACAAAACAAAACGGGCTTCACTACACATCTTAAAAGGTCACCTGTTATCCAAAATTGATTTTTTGAATGATGTTATAAAAGATAAAAGTAATATGTGTCCCTGTAGCCGGCTTATGACCACCAAACATGAGAAAAAGTTATCATCCCCCTCGCTTCTTTGCTTTACTTTTGCGAAGACAGGAGCACGAAATTCGGTCATGATGGAAAAACATCCATCCTCTTGGACATACTGTCTCTGATCTGCACCTAGCTTGATGACCCCACCCCGGGTAGACGCCCACCACTTCACGGAGGACAGCCTTGGGAAAAAGCAGGCTTCGCTACACATCTTAAAAGATCACCCGTTATCCAAAATTGCAAAATTGACTCTTTTAGTGATGTTGTAAAAGTAATGTGTAAAGTAATTCAAACCACAAGCACTTTAATGGGCAAATGTCAAGCAAGCACTTGGAGACCAGCAAATGTCACAAATCATTTCGTAAAACAAAAGAGTGGCGTTTGCCCTGCAATTGACTGGCGACCAGTCCAGGGTGTACCCCGCCTCTCGCCCCAAAGTCAGCTGCGATAGGCTACAGCAAACCCCCTCGACTCTCCTGAGGACAAGCGTGGACAAGAGTGAACTTTTGATTTGTTGGGAAACACGCCATTTTGTGCCTATAATCTTCATAATTGGGCCATTTATTGGAAGAAAACCCATCCAATTTGTCAGAGGCAAACAACAACTTGTTGTTCTTTTTAGGCATGTTGGAAAGCCCACGTGCTCACTTCCCCATCAGGAAGTTACCCAGCATACCTTGCGGGTTATACACGAGTATAAAATAGCATTGTTTTGCATGCATATTACTGTGTACATGTTTATTTCCATACCCGCATAGTTTATGCGGTGCTGTTGCAGTGTGTGTTGCACATGCATTATTTTTGGTTGCAACGTGAGCGCGAGAGGCTGTTACTTTGTGTGTGTGTGTGTGTGTGTGCGAGAGACTATGGGTGGAAATATCAAGCTAACTCATTGCACTTTCTTCAGTTGATTTCAAACAGTTGATTCAAACTTCAGTTGAAATTGATGCTACGTACAGCATCGCCGTAGACATAGCGCAGTCAAATGTAACATGCACTTACATAATGCTGTGAAAAGACTAGATTTATGTTTCTGGTGTGAAAAAGCTGTCTAATAAAAGCCAGCCGTGGTGTGTTTTCATGAAATACTTGACTGTAAAGCTGGTTTTATTGCTCCTGGTAAAAAAAGGTAATGGACAGCGATGATATGAAAAGTCGTCTTCTGTGTGACTTCAAAGTCTCTGTCACAGCTCAGCCTATTTATGCAAATTGACTAGTCTGTGATGCACGGCAATCCATTGCGACCTGTGACGGATGAACTGTGTGTGTGTGTGTGTGTGTGTGTGTGTGCACAAAGATATGCATGGCTGCTTAGGCAGAACAGTCCTGTCTTTTGTCTGCGTCTTGTCATTGTAATTCTATGAGCGTGCATGCATACGTGAAGCAGTGTTTATGTCAGCCAGGCCGATGTGACTGCATGTGTTTGTGAAGGTGTATTGTTTACGCGTATAAAGGGTCACTGTGTGCTTCAAGAGGCATGCTGTCTCAATTCTAGTTGTGTGTCTTTTGAGGAAGTCCCTAATGAGTGTCAATGAGCTTTGTGTCATTTCATAAACAACTGCATAAACAGATGATGCTCATTTGCATATTATATCCTATCATTTGTTGGATGACCACAAGAACCATTTGTGAGCAACTGTGCAGAGGAATTCCACCTCTGCTGCTGGCTCTTGTTTGTGTTTGCACAGATATGGACATTTGATACATTCCTGAGACTGAAGAGGGGGAGGAACTCAAAAAAAAAAAGGAGAGCAGAAGTGAGAGAACAAGAAAAATGAGAAGTGGAAGCTCTCAGAGAGAGAGAGAGAGAGAGAGAGAGAGGAAAAAAAGCTGTGTGTGAGAGACTTGGAAACTCATGCAAGGTCTCTTCCGCATTTCTGCACTGCTCCACTACCAGTTGCAAACCAGCGTGCACACCGATAACATACAGTAACTGCAGCACACTTACTGTGGGAACATGCTTTGCTTGAAGTCCGTTTAGAAATAAAACATTATTTATGTTACTGTTCCATCAAAGTAAGCAGGAAACACTTGATCCTTCTCCAGCTCGACTTCGGGGTTGTGCGTGTGACGTGCAATTGTCCGTCGAAATGCTAGGGGCGCTGTCGACTCGGTGAGCAACTATGACACTCCTCGCGTGTTAAGGTTGTCATCTTCCTTCATCGCTAATGAAAAATGGCAATTCAACAAAAACGGGAAGTGTAATCAATGTTTAAAAGAGTCGCTTTTATTGCAAATGTTGATCTGAAGTCAGAATGCAAGGCGTACGGGAGCTCCTGTGTTGTCCACAGGACTGCCATCTATCTGACTCAGACTCAGTGTTTGTGTGTTTAGACGGGTAAACCCTATTTAACAACAGAGCATGAAGTTATTCACTTACGGGTGTTACGGGTTTCATTTCACGCGGCGTTACACGCACAGGCGATTGAAAAACAATTTTCATGTTTCCGGGTCTCTCTGTGCGTGTGCGCTGATTGAAAAGATAACGTGCACATCTTTCTCCATCATTTTTTTAACTTTTTTAAAATTTTGCATTAAGAAATATTTTTATCTTAAAACGTCAAATTTTTCATAAAAATAAAACTAATTCATGAAAAAAGACCATTAATTTTTTTTTATTAAAAATAATATTTTTTACATTACAAATTCAACGTTTTATCTTAAAATAAAAAAAAACATGATTTCTGTTAAATATTAAGAAAAAATATTAATTAAAACATATTTTTAAGCACACAAAAACATTACAATAAAAAACATTATTTCATTTAAGAATTCAATTAATGAAAAATATTAATTAAAAACATATTTTGTAATTACAAAAATAATATTTTTTACATAAAGAATTTCACATTTTATTTTAAAATTAAAAACATTCTTTCTATAAATAAATTAATGAAAAATATGATTTTAAAAGTGTATTTTTAATTACAAAAATAATTCTTTTTTACATTAAAAAACTTAAATATTTTTATCTTAAAAGAAAACTGATTACAAATAAAAATAATGACTTTTTAGACATTTTAAAATAAAAAAATGTAAATAAAAAAAGTAGCACCAAATTATCTGTGGCGGGCCTCCACAAATAAACAAATGTATGGGAAAACACTGCACATGCCCGTGTGTACAAGACACGCACACACAATATATACTGTAACAGACTACAAGCCGACCAATCACAGCCATTATGATCCGCGTCGTTGAGAATTTTTTTGGAGGTGCATGTCAAGCTACGCAGGAGGGCTTGAAGGCGGAGGAGCGAGCCGGCGTCTGGCGCCTCGGCGCAAGAGCATAAGCCAGTCCTAAATGGCATGTGTGTGCTTGCGGATGTGTATAAACAAGACTGAGCCCCCACTGGTCACAGCTGACTGGAGGTCTGTGAAATGGCACCAAATGGACTCGCTGATGGATTTAACCATTTGGATCTCGGAAAAGCAACAACAACAAATGCTTCAGTCCTTTCTGCGTAGGAAGACCAAGACTGTACACAGTGATGAGTTGCTAGAGTGCGATGCTAGAGACACAGGGTGGTGACAATGAGGAATACGAGGGAAAACTTGCACAGTATAACCGCCGCTCCACTCTTCTAAAGCAACAACTGTGTGGAAAGCGACCACTGATGGCATCATGGATCATTTCTCCATCAGCACCGGGTGTTTGTGTGTGTCAATGATAACCGCAGATTCCCCCCCTCAACTGCTGCACACAGTTCAAAATGTTTTTATGTCTTCATCCCCTAATCCCGCCCCTTTTCCATTTTTCCTTGCATTGCGAACACCATGATGTGTGGGTGAACTCTTCAAAAATCGCCCTTTTCCAAGGTTGTCACATGATAATAGGCCACATCACAACAAAGCTGATCCCACCTCCCTCCCTCCTTAGTGCCCTTTTTCCCACCTCCTCCCTCCTTCTCCTACCAACTGCCCCCCACAACGTCCCCACCCTCTCCTTCAGCGGAATCTCGCTCAGGTTTGAGCTCCAAGGTCCAGACGGCTGATTAGATAAAGGGTCCAATAAACCTGCAAACTGCAGGGCGGGGGTGCTAGTTCGCTGATAATCCTGCACAGCTGCAATTCGAACAAAGTTCTTCTGTTGTCGGATAGATGATGGTTTAGTTTGCAGTGCAGGCGTAACCGCAAGGAGAGAGAGCGCTACAACACATTTTAATGAGCCTGGCACCGCCGCGCTCTTATTCTTTCACACTTGTCTGCAGGGAGAGAGCCAATTCCATCCATTATCACATTGGCTGTCGAAACCCAGATAATTCTCTTATCAGATTTGGCTTGACGTAACTGATCCACATACTCGGGACCTTGGTTGGACTCTGCAATGTGCATAATGATGATTTCACAGGTAGATTTGCCGCTTACATACATTAAATCTGAATTTCCCACCTCCGGTAATGTTGTGCAGTTCCGTTCATAACAGAGGGCTTTGTATGCTGGCATGTGTGTTAATAGACTAAAACCTGCTATAGAAATTGATATTTAGGGACGCGGTACTCGTGACCATGTGTGCGTTTTCGTATACGTGACCAAGGGAACAGACTGAACTGTTTATTGCCACAACAAATTGCAAAACAAAACAGCACACACACAGAGCCAGTCATACGCCCAGTCATCCATAGTCATACTCGGTCATGAGACTGAGTGAGCGCGTGCAGGAAGCTAGATCATCACTTTAATAAAAGCTAGGCCTGTGTGTGCTTGTGTATGTGTGTGTTATTGTGTATACCTCCGGGGCTATGAGGTCAGTGCCGCACAAACCAACACCGCCTTCCCACCACTACTGTGAGATGAGGTTAAAAAAACAACAAAAAAAACAATGTTAGTCGACAAATGTTGACCAACAGCGGAATTTTTCTACTCACTCAGACTGCACTGCTGCAGAAAAAATATGCCCTCCCCCCGCTTTTCAGATGTGTTTGATTTGCTGATAAGAAACTAGAGAGGAAGTAACGCTGCCACTCCCAAAGATACACTGAAGTACTTTTTTTGTTGCCCTGCGGCACCAGTTCACTGTACTAATGATCTAGTCGCAACTTGCCAGGGACAGAGATCACCGTTTTATTACTCTCAGCAAGTTTCATAGCCAAGCGTGGCATAGCGAGCCTCCCCTCAGAGAATTATACGGCACCCTGCGCCCTGAAAAACTGATTTTCTGGAGCATATTTTGTGGCTTTTGTGCTCACCTTAGACTATTTATTCTTACACTGTATGGCAGGGGTGTCCAAAGTGGGGACCGGGGGGCTGTTTTTTTTTTTGGTCCACGCCACAATCTAAAGATATACTGTAATTTCACAAGAAAACAAAAAAAAAACTGCAGCAAAAATGGAAAAATCAGTACTAATATTACAAAAATCTGATGAGGAAAAGGTTGTGATTGTATGCGAATAACATCGCAACATCATGAGGAAAAATATGTCATTTTTAGTAGCATGAATTTGAAATATTGAAGAAATAAGACATTTTTTTTAAGTCGGACTATTAAGAGAAACAAAACAACGAGTAAAGTTATAATTTTTGCAAAATTAGGTCGTGAAAAAAAACCTTACACGAATAAAGAAAAGAAAAAAAAACAGCAGCAGAAATGGAATAAAACTTGTAATTTTACCAGAACAAAGTCAAAATATTATGAGGAAAAATAATAGTAGCATGAATTTTGAAATATCAAAGAAATAAGACGTTATCGTTTTAAGTCGGAATATTAAGAGAAAACATCAAATAAAGTTGTAATTTTTAGGCAATCTGGCTAGGGAAAAAGTTATAATGTTACACGAGAATAAAGTCAAAATATTTTTGGAAAATTAAAAAAAAAACAGCAGCAGAAATAAAGTAAAGTAAAGAATAAAGTCAAAATATTATGAGGAAAAATAATCCCATTTTTGGACAAAATCCATTATTTTTTTTAAAAGTCGTAATGCTGTGAGAAGATTTTTTTTCATTTTTTATATGTGTTTTTTCGTTCATTATATATTTTTTCAATCACAGGATGTTTTTTCATTTACTATATAAGTTTTTTCATTTAGAGTATATGTTTTTTTCGTTTACAGTATGTTTTTTTCGTTAACAGGATATGTTTTTTTGTTTATTACATATGTTTTTAGGCTGTTAAGGGCGATCAAAAGCGAAAGAGAGAGCTGTCTCGGACATGAGTGTTTTCTGATCCCCTTTCACACAGCCTGCAAAAGCAGTCATCTTCCGCCTTTTTTTTTCGGGGTCACTGTTCTGAATAAACCGCACTGACACAGAAAGGGTCGGGGGAGAAGTTGTCCCGTGAATATTCCGCCTTCAAAAGGTAGAATCAGAGCCTGAACAGGACAGGCGGGACTGGGCCAGGATGCCAGGAGACGGGGCTGGGGGTGTATTTCAACACTTCTCCCGCCCTGTTGAAAGCTATTGTTATGCAGTGTCCTATACTTGACACTGTCGGGCATTTAATTATCTGATTGCGAGATGCCGTGTCGCTGTGTAAAAAAAGTGCGTGTAGATACCAACAATGTTCCATTTTGCAGGATTCTACATATTATGTTATACCTGTGTCAAACATAATATACTGGACTGTATAGTACACAGGTGCACATGGAAGGCAGCAAAGCGCCTGAATGGCAGTAAATGAGAGGTTTAAGGAGCGTGGGGCAACGTGCCTCCACAGATTTCCATACATTCAGCACACGTTACATAACTAAGACATTATGTCTCAGTGTAGAGACATGAACGTGCACGCAGGACGACGAACAGTCTGCAAAGAATCTGACAATGAAGGAAGAAGGGGAGATATGGCAAAGGAAGGGGGGGAAGGGTTGGTATCCAATTTCCCGTCCAACCCCCCGCTCCTGCACAGAGGTCACCCATGCCATGTGCAACCCCCTTCTGCAAAAACCTCAAAAAGTCCCACTGCACAGGAAGTGCAACCCTTATTTCTCTCTCTCTCTGGAGATTTATTTTCTAAATAGAAGCAGTCAGAGGAATGCTGTCACACACACACACACACACACACACACACACACATACACACACACACACAATGAATCGACACCCCTTCACTTGATCCTATTCTGCCCTCCCCATCTCAAACACTTTCTCCTGACATTCGACCTCTTCACACACACCATCTACGTGTGCGAGTGCTCACACTTCACAGAAGGTTAAGTGCGCAGACGTCTCTTTTATTGCCCATTACAGCCACGGATCCATTAAAATGCTGACTCAATGGATGCTAACAGCTAACGCACCGGGAGGAGGCTAGACAGCGATGACACGTGGGTGACATCTTAAAGAGTGACACATCAACACTGGGGGTGGGAAAATATTGTGATTATTAGGGATGTAAATGTCTTTGTGATCGACGATTTGCTTCGAATCTAGATACACGGGTTACGATACGATTCACAAACGATATTTTTTAAAAACAGAACGATCAATAAGATTCGATGCGGTGTACAAACGATACGACTCGTGAACAAAGATTCCAATTAAATCAATGTGGCGTTCTTGGAGTATTTTCTAAAGTGTAAAAGAGCACATCATATCCCCAAGCATGCTGTAAGGCACTGGCAAAAATAAAGTCAACATGTCAAATGTTTATAGATGCTTTTTCTCCTGATGGGATCAATATTTTACATTCTAAATGTTAAATGTTACATTTGGATTTTGAACATTTAAGTTTCAAGATGTCTTAATGTTGCTTGAAATGGAAGCGGAGCCAGCAAACTAAGTTTGGTTGTATACTGTGTGCAATGACAATAAGCATCCATCCGTCCATCTATATAAAATATAACAATGAAAAAACACACGTCTTAATCTTCTGTCCAATTAGTAATACAAAATCACTAAATAGTGCAAAGTAAGTAATGACACATCTATTCCAAGCACAGAGACGTAAATAGAAGTATTTGTCACATGAGTGCGATGAAAATGCTGTTTTAGCTTGGAAAAGTAAACAATCCCATACTCAAAATGTCTTAAAAATGGTAATCGTATAACATTTCAGACTGAGTGTAGTGTTTTCAACACTCCAGGCTCAACATTTCAAAGTAATCAAGTTACAAAACAGAAGAGTTACCATATTCGGCTCTGTTGGTCTGTCTGCTCAAGCAATGATTACTATTGCAACAGCAGATCATCGATAGGGCAAAACTAGCCTGTTTCACCACGGTCTCAACCCAGATCACGTTCCTTATTAGTGGGTGAACAATCACACGCTTGGTGAATTCTGCTTGCACCCTTCCTGAAATGAATCCAAAGACGTTTGGCGTTCTAGCTAGTCCGCTGACTGGCCAGCGCTAGCAGCTAATGGACGGCTAGCGAGAACACCAAACGACTTTGGATTAATTTCAGGAAGGGTGCAAGCAGAATTCACCAAGTGTTTTATTGTTCACCCACTAATAAGGAACGTGATCTGATTAGCATTTTCTGTTTGAAGCCGACCAATCTTCATCTCCATGTCTTTGACTTCGAACACCTCAGCATCAGACATATAGTCCCCTTTGTCGGTGGTTCTAATAAATACGGCTAAATTCTACATTCTGCAAGTTCTCTATTTCATCTCCGGATGTTTCCGAAATTGATATGCATTTACATAAAATTTGATGTAGTTATTTACAAGTGTATTTTTTTATTTATCATTGCACCTGAAAGCGTCCCGGTTTGGCCCCACCCATGGACCAGTACTGGGCCGCGGCCAAGGGGTTGGGGGCCCCTGCTTTAAAGGTCCTCTTTTATCCCAAATTGACGTTTTAATGCTGCAAAGAGTTATATGTTTCCCTAGGCCGCATACGGTAAACTCAAAAGGACAGGGGTGCCACTTGCGGCGTCTCCTGTACGTATATCTATATGTATGGTGTGTGTCCCATTTTCATCACTTCTTCCAAACTGCAAAGTCAGCGTTGTCTCCTCCATGCTATGAAAGCCAGCGTGTGTCTGTACTTTTGATTTTAACTATGCTAGCTGATCTTTCCACTCAACTTCACCAGCCGAGTGTGCGAGTTATCCGTGTTGATTTGTTTTTTCTTCTTCTTTCATTTCACAAAACGTCGCTGAAGTTATGTTTAGAGTTAACATAGTTGTCTATTACTCCACACAGTAGTAGTAGCAGCCCTACGTGTGTTTACCTACCTGTTATATGTTGTGCTGTCATTTTGTGTAAGCACCACGATTGTAGGTCGTGTTCTGTCTAGTGACCGCCCCCCCGTTAACACCACTGTTAGTTCAGTGTTGGTGTTTATTTGCCCCTGTAAGTAACACTGAACTTGCCCCAATGGCCCGGGCTGCAATTACACTACTCTTTGATAAAATCAACTCATGGGCTGCAAAATATGATTCGGCGGGCCGCAAGTTTGAGACCCATTTCTTGTTCAATTATTTATCAGTAATTACAGTGAAAACGGGAGGAAGTGTGGATATTTACTGTGAAAGTCAATTTTCTGAAATTGACTTTTAAGTTAGGGACCACTGTGCTCTTAGTTAAATTTAAAAAAAAAAAAAAAAGCTAGTACAGAGCCCTGTTTCTGTATTTTTCCTTTCCAATAACAAACTATAAATAGCCGCTGAAGCACTAAGCTCAGTAAGGGGGTGAGGAGTTTAAATTACAATGATCTAAGACGTTTGTGTTCATGTGCACAAATCAGCTATTTGAAGTGGAATCTGCTTATACTCCATCTTGTCTGTGTGTGTGTGCGTGTCTCTTTCGCTCTCTCAGGTATGTCTCAGCAGTGGAAACATTTCAGGAATGTAAGGACATTTGGGCTAAACCCTGACTTCCAAATGTGTGTGAGTGTGTGTATATGAGACGCGGTCTGTGGGGGCGGTTCTTCCTTGAGTAAATGGTTTGTAACGATAGATGTTCTCATCAGCAAAAGACAACATAAAAGTGTGTGTCGCGCAGTTTGACCTTAAAAGGCTGTTTGGCTGCTTTACAGTCACTAAAAGTGGAAAAGAAGGAAACAAAGAAACGGGCTTATGAGAGGGTGAATGAATGTACAGGTAAGCTGAGCTGAAGAAACAACTAAAACACAACGCTCGGATGCTGAGGAGGCTGCCAAGATTTGACATGCTTATATTATCTCTGCAAATATTCACACCTCCTCTTCCAGTTCTTAGCCCTCACTCTTTCTCCCGTTCACCTCCCTTGCATCATTTCTCCCTCCTCTCTGTGCAGCTTACATATCTTAATAAAAGGGATATCAAGTAAATAAGACTGCATTCAAATACAAGGTCAGAGTCAGCGGCTCTGAAGGCACATTGCCTACCATTCATCAGCTCACGAAAAAGCAATCACAGGAATTAATTGACTTACGTGCATTAAGGTACCGTCAATGAGCGAGCCATTTTTTTATTTGATGGATTACTTTGTCTTTATGTCTATTCATTTCTATTAAAACAGGGTCTCCTCCAGTTTCAAAAAGTCAAATTTAAGACTTTTTCTGACTTTCTAAGGCCATATCGAATGCATTTAAGAGCCATTTCACATCCACACTAGCAAAAAAAGCACCAAACACATGAAGGAAAATCAGACTAGCTGGTTGTGCTTGATAAATGCTGACCGGGCTGCACAGGTACTTTAGTTCCATTTTGTAGTTACCGCCGCCAAGCACAGGGCAAAGCGCAAGCGCAGCATAGAGGTTATGTTTTTGCCGGCGTTTGTCTGTTTGTGTTCAAAATAACTTAAAACGTTCTGAATGGGTTTTGATACAAATTTTCAGGAATTGTCGGAAATGGGATATGGAAGAACTGATTAAATTCTGGGGGTGATCCGGATCACCATCTGGATAGAATCATTTTTAAAAAAGATTCTTTAACATTGCGAGATGGGACCATTTTCGGCATTTGTGCATAGAACTCCAGAAAAAATGGTCATAGCACTTGGAAAAAAAAATACAGGACAAGTTTCCAACAGGTTCTACAAAATATCAAAGACTGATCCAAAAAATGTAGTATTATTATTTTGGTGTGAATCACAATATGGGCGTTTGGCGGAGGGCTGCGCTCTCAGAGTGCTTCTCTACTGTAGTTATGTTGTAGTGCAGGGGCGTCAAACCCGTTTTCACCGTGGGCCACATTGCAGTTATGTTTGCCCTCAGAGGGCGTAGCCTGAGACTGTGAAACCATACACTGGAATATAAAATGTTACTTTTTTTGTCTCTTTGAACACTATGGCTTGTAAAGCGATGTGGCTCATGTATGGCTACATTTCCCATGATGCTTAGAGTGCAGCTTCAGGAAGTAGTAACGTGGACGAGTGAAGTGGTAGCTAATATTACGTTTTGAAGTCTTCTTCAGTGTTCATGTTTTTGATCGGACACATCTTGAAGTAAGTTTGATCAAGTGTAGAATTACTACAGCTTCTTGTCTGCCAACCGTCCACTATCACCAACGGGTTTGAAAGGCTGGACTGCGGCATGATGAAGAGGATAGCTAAATGGCTCAAGCTACATGGCTCGAGACAAAAGTAACTCCCAGAGCGACAAAAAGAGAGCGAGAGACTGACAAAGTGTGTAACAAAGGAATTATGAGGCTGTTCAACTGTGATACTGGAGAAGGCGACTTTAGTGGTTTTAGTTCCCTGGAGGGGGAGGACGGCAATGACTGACTTTTCTGGTAGGCTACTGTTTAAACGAGCCATCTTTCACGCACTGTTTGCACTTTGGCACGGTTTGGAAAAAGGCATTAATTGAATCAAAAGTAAAAAAAAAAAAATCTTTGTGTGTTTTTAAATATCCAATGTTACGACACCTCTGGTTTATGGACCGGTTTTATCTTTAAATTTAGTGGGTGCGGCTAACATACCCGTGCTCTCTATAGTCCAGGAATTACGGTGAATGTGTAATTGCCTCGTGATATTATTCTGATTATTACACATTTCGTTATTTACTTATGTGTTTACTTTCTTGCAATCCGAAGTCAAGGCGCCAACCTGAAATTCATATTTATTTTAAATGGGCTGTGACAACATAAAAATAAGAAACTCCAATTGCATGCAGAGCAAATGTTTACAGAACGCATACATTGGGCAAAAAAGATTGTCTTTTGGAATTTAAAAAAAACATATTTTTGTTTTTGAAAATATTTCTGTCATACAATATAAATACATAAAGCAGTAATGATGATGATGATAATGGTCATAAGCAATGTGATTTCTTTAAAAGGAAAGCATGTGGCCTTCAACGTGAAACTAAGATGTCAGCATCTCGCAAGACATTTTATAAGACTTAAAAGTTTATTTTGCATTTTCTGTGCCTTTTTTCCCCCTGATGCCACCATAGAAGGGTATGGATGATGGCAAAGAGGAAACGCAATGAAAGCCACAGAACCGGAAACGCCAGCTTATTAGAATAATGATGAAAGAACAAAATACCACAAAGTGAGCAGCGTTTCATCTCCAATCTGGGCAAACAGTGTGCAAATTAACACCGTGCCAAGCCAGACTGCACATCCTGTTGTATGCACATGAGGAAAACCAGTTGTGATTGGCAGCTCGCTGCTGTTTTGATTTAACATGTTTACACTGTGCTACGGTGTGGAATCACAGAGAAAAAGCCTACCACAAGTGTGGACGGACAGCCTACTTTTATATTTGTTGTGGTGTGTTTGTGTGCAGTGATACAAAGGAATCAGAGAGGGGGACACTTTAGGACACAGAGGGATCCGCCAGGCAGCAGCGTGACGACATTCTGGAGGACACGGAGGTGAGGATCTGGATTTAATTGAGAAGTGAATATTTAAAAAATAACATGTTAGACCACGCTGTTGTGTTTATGTGAGCCGGAGGATGCATTCTGTCCCACAACTGGACTAATGACTTTCCCCTTTGCACACATTTTTATTTGCACTATAAACATGGCAACACTGCTTGGTATTCTTGCATTGCACTGTGGCCTGCAGTTACATCAACTCTTTCACTATAGTTATCGCAGACAATATGTGTAATTCAACATTTTATCATTGATTCTAATCTATAAATGTTTGACTAATGTGAGGAACTACAAGTACAGGATTAAGTAACAAGTCAACTCTGCATACCGCACCAGGCTCCTACAGTATAATTCAACATAAGATACCAAAATAATAACAGATTGTTGTGCAAATTGTCACTTCTCTTCGCTTCACTTATCAAGACGACACGCATATGCCGCTTCAAGTTCAAATGTGTTTTTAGCGCTAAAATGTTTTAGCTAAAAATGTGTTTTTAGCGGTGATAATGGCTCCACAAAGTTTACACAGTGTCTTGTTCTACCGTGAAATGTGTCCACGTTTACTCTTCTCTTTCTCCCAGGCATAGACATACAGTACAGCAGCGTGCCACTCGTTACAATATTGCAGCAATACCTCACACAGACACTCACCCCCCCCTCATAAGTCCACCAGCGTCCTAGAAAGGACTGTGTCGGACCCCCGATGTTCCGCTGTATCCAAATTTGTCCAGTCATTGTACAGTCACTGTGGTTGGCCTTGTGTGCGTGTGAGTTAAGGTTCTAATGGAGGTCACCTATCGTCACGTCTTCATGTCTTCAAGTCAGCATCTCTTCCTGTACCACAACTCCTGTATGCTCCCATCACACACGTACAATCCTAACGTGTGCTTAGCAAAACTATCAAAAACATGTTTGAAACTAAATATATTATGGTTACTTATTTGGCAAATATTTGATATATTTATAATATATCAAATATTTTCATTTTTTTAATTATTTGATTTAATACAATATTTTATATATTAATAATATACATCATAATATATTTTATATATTTATAATGTATGGGAATAAAATAGCATACATTAGTAGTAGTAGTAGTTATATATAATAATATTTTATATATTGATAATATATAAAATATAAATAATGGGAAAACATAGAACTCGTTTAAAATGTTAAAAATTACAGTATTAGAGAAAATAGAATATTTTCCATTTTTTATCTTTATTTTCTTTACAATATGTTATATATTTATATACCTATAAGTATATCTTTTAATATATACAATATTTTGACGTAAAAAATTAATTTTCACTAATAACCAAAAAATGCATAATTCCAACGGCTTTAGATGCTTTTCTGTTCAGGAATTCAAATAAATATATATTTTTTTTATTTTTGTCAGGTTTTTTTGATAAAACGGTACATTTGAAAATTCACAGGAAAATACTAAAACGACAGTGAAGTACTGAAGGTCAACATACTGTATGCACGTTGTTCTATGCCAGTGGGGACAGAAATGTTTTCGGCCCCCCCCCCCCCCCGATTTGAAATACTGTTGAGAAACTGCTAACATCTATTTAATTATCTGTATTCTACATACTGAACTCAAAACTGAAACCAGCAAAATGCAACCAAACAGAGAGCAGTGAAGCATAAAAGTGTATTCAAGAGTCAAATTGCATGCTGAGTGGACAAATTCACACATGTTGGCAGGTAAAGTCCTCCCTGCCTCTCACTCCCCCCCGGCCCCAGGCGGGCTCGCCCCACTATTTGAGGAGCACTGCCCTATTCTAACTTTTTCTTTTCTTTTCAATATGACACAAACCTTGGTAACATTCTCATGTGGGCTTATAACGTCTTGAATTGTATTCTTTGACGATGCCGAAGGAGATCTGGGTTCGAATCTCGGTTGGGTATCTCCCTTGTCCATAGGTATGAATGTGAGTGTGAATGGTTGCTCGTCTATACAGTATGTGCCCTGCGATTGGCTGGCCACCAGTCCAGGGTGTACCCCGCTTCTCGGCCGAAGTCAGCTGTGATAGGCTCCAGCATACCCGCGACCCTAGTGAGGATCAGCGGCATAGAAAATTGATGTATGGATGCATGGACTATGCCGGAGGACAATAAAAAAACAAGCTGCGGGCCGAAACGCTCCCCGGGCCGCACTTTGGACACCCATGCACTAGACATGAGGCAGAGGCACGTATGTGCTGTCTGGAGGATATCGGGTTTAGAGAAATGACAACATCCTGTTTTCACAGTGCCGTTTCAGAGAAGCTAAACCACAAACACAAGTACAAAACCGAAAAGCGGCTCAACTCTGCTGTTGAAATGAATCACTTATAAGGTGGGACAGTTTCCCATTTTGTCATAATGGGAAAAACTTTTGAAAAAGGTCAACACGGGCAATGTCGCATGATACACTTGTATCATTCAGAAAGTAATACACTGTATTGCAAACACTAATATCCAAGTCGTGAGAAGGGGGGCGTACCTTAATATCAAAGTTGCAGTCAAAGCGTTTGATGAGGACGATGAAGGCTCCTGTCGAGTTGTCCCGGGGAGGGGGATCGATGGGCTCGCACGCATTCGCTGGCCGTGCGCCGATCAGGAAACCCTGCGGGAATAACATTAGTCGTTTGTGACATGCATGTTGATAACCACAATGTATCCCACTGGACATCATGGATTTTCTCATGCATTCCAGAGTCTGGCTGGTTTTTTTTAGCGTCTAGAAGGTCATGAATGTCAAACATTACATTAGTTTAGACTGAAATGTAATGTCAGCACAAACAAGCACAAGGCCACGAAACGTAGTTTGGCAGAATTACAATATGTATAAAAATATACAGCAGCATTTCCAGGACATTCATGTGAGCATCGAATTTGCATAATTGGCTGTGACGCATTTGAAAAAAGGTAAGTAAAAAACATTGGAAAACAAAACAAAATGTTCGGTTGCACAAATTGAATTCTTCTGCCACACAAACAAGACGGAGACGCGTGTGAGTGCTTTTAGATGAGGGTGGGGCCCACAGCTGCACTCGACGAGAAAAGCGATATGTGCTTTCATGTCTCTCCAAAAGTCGGTACTAGATTTGTCAATAGTCTTATTTTTTAGGAGTATCTAGAGGAGTTTGTCACTACATTGGCAACACTAATTCCTCCTGCTCCATCTTCTTATTCTCTGGCCGACCATGTGTGTTATAATATTTATGAGCCGGGGTGAAGAGGTAGCGCCAAATCTATCTGCGGCGGCCCATATTTATTTGTGGCGGCCCCCAGCCAATAAATTAATGTATGGGAAACACTGACGTCCAACGAAGATCGTTACAAATCGTTTGAGATTAAAGCTACTAGTGTTGTTAAATTTTACTACCCATTCAGGGTGTTTGTGGCCAAAAATGGCCACTAACAGATCTGTAATTAAAAAAATTTAAAAAAAGAAAGCAAATGTTTTTTGCGACTTCTCTACTAACCAGTTCTTGTCAAACAAAACACAAAAGCATCTATTCATTTTTACACAATGTACTTTTTAGAAAGCCTTAAAAAATGAAAATGCTCAATATTCTCAGTGATACGGTTTTTCATGTATTAGCAATTTAACTTTTTGGTTTTATGTCCCTTGGCCAACCATGAAAAAATGACATAATCTGGTAGAAATGTGTATGTGTTCCTAATGAAAGCCATTTCACCTAAATTGCAAGGTTTATTGCAGTAAATAATAAGGGTTTGTGTGTTTCTATGTAAAGCCTTTGGAGTTAAAGGTTTTGTGATAGAGACAGTTAAAACTCTGAATTGTGATGGAATGGAATGGAAAATTTGGTGTTGAAAGTCGGCCAAAACAAAGTTAGATCACCACCACGAGATCCAAAATGTGTTTGGAGATGGCCGGCGCTTTAAGAGACTTTGGTCCTTACACAATATAGTGTTATCTTCCACATCAGTCATATAAGGTCGTCTGTCTGTCGCTTTCCCCCGAAAAAACTCTAATCACTTCCCCCTCTCTATCTGTCTGGCTTTATGCCTTAAGTCTCGTTTCCAACAGCTTGTGAAGTGTCTCATGAGAGAGCTGCTGAGACGAATGAGAGCGAGGACGAGACGCTGACAGAGTGATGAGTGGGAATGGAAACAGTAAATTTCGAGGTGAAAACAGACAAAAACATAAGAAGCTCATGAGGAACACCGAAGAGATAGCAGGGAAGCAGAAAGATGGCGAGAAAAAGAAGTTGAGTGTGTAATAAGCACATAGAATTGATGAAAGGGGACAGGGAACTTGCATGTGCAAGAGTCAGACGCTGCTTTGACAGGAAGTGTGAAGCAGTCAAGCGTCCTTTAAGATAGCGGCTCAAAAAACCACCATGTATGTCACAGAACATCAGCACTTCCTCTCTCACAGGCTTATATACAACCGCTTTTTCTCCAGACACACACGCACGCACGCACACACACACACACACACACACACACACACACCATATTTATACACTCCAGAACACCAAAATAGCAGCAAGCTGCAAATGATAAGTGATAAGCTTCATGTGTAAACTACACATGAAGCACAGGACTTGAGTAATTACCAAGAACCCTGCCTACCCTTCACCTCTGAGTGCCTTCCCTACTAATGACGTCACTGTGCTACTGCCTCATTGCCCTACTGACTGTGGAAAGCAGTGTCACGAGCGCCCTCTGTCGGCCAAATGCAGCAAAACAGGACGTAGGCACGACATAGCACATAAGAGCCCTCTGTTGGCCGAGTAAGGATATTACACGAAGTACCAAAAAAGGGGTAGAAGACATGTTTGCATTAAACAGTAAGAAAAATGGGACACATGGAGACAAACACCATTCACACTCATATTCACATCTACGGAGACATGGACACACATGCTGTACACCTGTGCGGCCCGGGGACCATTTGCGGCCCCCAGCTGTTTTTTAAATAGGCCCGTGGCTCATTCTAAAAATAGAATTTAACAAGTAGGGGGGAAAAATAATAATCTGCAAAAATTGAAAAATCTGCAGTAATTTTACAAGAATAAAGTCAAAATATTAAAGAGAAAAAAGTTATCAAACAAAAAAAAGTTGGAATTTTACAAGAATAATGTCATAATACGAGGAAAACTAACCTCACTTTGGTAGCATAAAGTTTAAATAAAAAATTGTTAAGTCATAATATGAGCAATATTCTACAATATTATGAACAAACAAAACAAAAGTTGTCATTTTTGGAAAATTAGGTTGCGGAAAAAGATACAATGTCATGAAGATAAAGTCAAAATATTACGAGAATTTTTTTCCCCAATTTTATGAGAATATTATGAGGAAAAATAACATCATTTTAGTAGCGTAGGGTTGAAATATATAAAAAAAAAAAATGCTATTTTTTTAAAAGTCGTAATATTGTTACAAACAAACAACAAAATAAAGTTCAATTAAACAAAAGTAATGTTTGTAAAAGTAGGTTGGGGAAAAAGTTATAATATTATGGGAATAAAGTCTAAATATTATGGAAATAAAGTCAAAATATTATGGAAATAAAGTCATAATATTACAAAAAGAAAATTAACAAAAATTATTTAAGAAGGACATTGAAATATTTGGAATATATTAAAAAAAGGGGGGGAAAAATGCAAAGACATGTCGATACTAATAGGCTTTTTCACCTATGTCAAAGTCGAGATGCACTTTTTTCCTGAAATATAACTTCTTAGCACATCTACATGTGTTGCTTTACAACCTGGCATCCTTTCATTTTTCACTACGTGGCCCTCGGTGCAAAGATTTTGGACACCCTGCAGAGCCTACAATTGACCTAAGTAACATACATGTTTTTGGACTACAAACTCCACACACAAACAGGTCCAGGTCAAGATTGAAACCCAGATCCTCCTGGCTATGAGGCAGACATGCAAACACTGTGCTGCCCTGGGAAATTATTGAGCAGTTAAAAGGCTTAATCTTATCTCGGGGGGGAAAAACCGCCTTGCATGCCTATTTACTTTGGGTTTCCTGTAAACCGATTAAGACCCAGTGTGACTGAGTGCCGGAGTTTGCTTTTTAGGCAGACCATAAGTTTCTTTTTATCTCCAATCAAGTTTGCACAGTGTATGTAGCGCACTGAGCCTGGATAAGAATGCTGATGAACTGGGGTAACTTCTGGGTCATGCTGGAGACTCACTTGTGTCTCAGTTCATGCACTTCGGTACTTACGCTTAGCTTTTTGCTTTTTGAGTGCGTAAGTGTGTTCGCACTGAGAAGTACGTCATACGACAGCACCCGGATGTTGCACTCAACACGCCCCAAATGGTGAGGGTGCATCCATGGACCCTTACCACCTTTAATTGTGTGTGTGTGTGTGTGTGTGTGTGCATGTATGTATACATACATGCACGTGCGCTCGCTGGGGGATAGGGAAGTGGAGGGAGTAAGTGGGAGGAAGTGTCGGCCATCATGCCAAAGACGATGACAAAACGTCAGCGTTTGTTTGTGATAAACTGCAATTTTTTTGTGCAGCCATAGTTTCTGCCCAAATATCTCTACCAATAAATGCATGCACACATGGATTCTAGCCATCGTATTCAATAAAAACTCAGACTGAAACAATGAAGCAATACAAGCTTCTGCTTTGGCATTATGATGCTGTATTATACTCCCTGATCCAACAATAAATAATCAAACAAAAATATCCCAAAGCAGAGCATTGCGTTACACTCGTGGTGGTGTTGTGGGAGGCGTGTAGCTGACCGTACACAGCAGCAGTTGTGTAAGCGGAGACAAAGATGGCTTTGTCGGCCGACTGCTGCCCTGAGGGGGAATCCTCCACATTCAAACAGCCTAGTGTGGCCTTGTGATGCAAGAGAGGGTGCTGCAGGTGGGTTGAAACAATAAATCCACAAAGGTCAGGGGTTATAGTGGTACCTGGTGACAGGCTGTAAAGCGCTTCATGAACTGTACATAGAAATCATGTGGAAAATTTGTCAGCACCCCCCGCCCCAAAAAGGCCAAAATACACCTAAAGTTGAGTTTAAAGCAGAAGTCAGCACATCCTGTGGAACTTTAGTTCAGCAAGCGTCAAAGGATGTTATATTGCGTTTTTGTGACCCTAATAATTGGTAAGGATTACATAGTCTTAATCTTTTACCATTACCATTAACTTGTTTTTATACTTGTGTGACAATTAAAAATGTTAAAGATTGCACTTTTGCAACCATCACCACATTCGTTGTCAACCTTTTGGAGTCCAGAGTTGGATTCTGGTTTTACGTACTTTTGTGTTTACCTTTTTATTTCACCTTCAAAACTGTTTCTTGCCATGGTTGGTTTCCCTTTTTCATTTTTTTTGACATAGTGTATTAACACATTGGGCTTAAAAACACCCACAACTCTGGTTTTACTTGGCCGATTTACACCATTTGAAGACTCGTTCGCAGTGTGAAGTCTGCACTTTTGACGCAAGTTCAAAGATCATCATGCTATGCCTGCATAAAACAGATACAAGGTGGTGGACTCCTGAGAGTTAAAAGTAAAAGCATACAAATCTATTACTTATTAGACAGGACAAAAGAAGGTTAGTATTGGTATGAAATTGGTATCGGTATCGGATGATATACAACAACTCAGTATCACTATCGGACATGAAAAAGTGGTATCAGGCCATCCCTACGTGTGTGTAATGTTACTTGCAATGTCTGTACAGTTAGTAAAGATCTTCTGATGGAATGGATTATTTCTATTTTTTTTTCTTATGGGAAAAATACTTTTAAAATCTGGACTTGGAGGTCAAAAATATGTAAAAATAAACCTGAGATGCTTCAGACTGACCTTCAATCCATCGCTGGGTAGTCGGTACCCAAAGCGTGAAGGGAGGTCATCAAAGTTCTCTGTTTTGTTGTCAAATGAGTACTGGAAGGTAAGAAACATGAAAAGAATGTATCATTTACGATGCTCAAGCATCCGGACACGACACAAAAAGGAGAGTACGGTCGTCCCCCGTTTATCGTAGTTAACTGGTTCCAGAACCCACCGTGAATATCTGCCAAGTAGGATTCAATATTAAAAAATGGAACAATCTCGTAGTTCGAGCATAGAAACCAGTTTATGACCTTCTAAATACGTTTTTCAACCATTCTGAGAGCCCGGTACACATGAAATAACACCCCGATAGTCACCTATACACTCGTATTACCTAATGTAGTAATGTAGACATCATTAGCGATAATAAGACATAAATAGGGATGTCCCGATCCGATGTTCAGGATCGGGATCGGCTGCCGATCCGATGTATTTTGAAGATCGGATAAAATCGGCGTCCGCCACGAGATCGTGGCGATCCGGTTGCCGTACAACGTTCATAGCTCCGGCACACACTCCAAAACGGTAGGTGCAGTAATGCGCCTCAAATCTGGTTGCCACTTGACTCCCACTTGCATGGGAAGTGCCGCAGTTTATACGAGGGACCGTCAATAAATGACTATTGCTACTATTACTACTGCTAATATTCAGACTTCGAAGTGGCGACGGACGACTGTACAGTACATTTTTGTGATTTTTGCATTTGCGTCCCTGCAAATTTGCAGATTTTTGGTCAAACTGGAATACTTCCAGCCAGAGCACAAGCAACCTTCCCATCTCAATAATAAGACCACCACATTGCTTAGTTATCACTCTCACTTTCACAGGAGCAGATCCTTTTACATGGTCATGGATGCAATCTTTTATGCTTAATGATAGACGCCACAATTGATTGGCTGAGGCCAAAAGGGCGGCCAATATTGGCGGACGTTTCTACTCTCGCCGAGCTTCTCATGATGTCTAGTTTCACCTCCCATGGTGATGGCTTTCCCTTTTCTCAGCGCACTTCCACCAGAAAAGCCTGTCTTACGCTTGGTAGACATAATGATGTGCAAAAAGGGAGTTAATAAGCAACGTCAGCTGTGAATGAGACATTCATTGTACAGTATCCATTCATCCATCGCAAGTCGTTACTGGATTTACAACAGGCAAGCAGTGTAGATTATGTGTACGCGGCATTGGAGGAACGTCAGCATTATCTCGGAATGGACGACCAAGCGGGCTGCGGAACAGCAAAGCTGCCTATCACCACTAGCTTCAGAGGGAGATTGAGGCGGCGCCACAGGAAACAGAAGCGTGGTAGTCGCAGCGGCCTGACAATCAGGCTAGACTGTGACTCCGATTCAGATTCTGTTGCATCAGTCATCTTTCACGATCATTTTTTAGTGGCGAGTACCTATACACTTCACAATGTATTGATCCGAAACTGGAGAACGTCAACATCAAGCGACGCAGAAATTTTGGAGGAGGAGGAGTGACCGACGCAGGAGCATAATCCAGGCGTTATTAGAGTGTCGATTATTTACGGTTTTTCCACTATTCGCTGATGGTCTCGGAACTAATATAGCAAATAGCAGGGCTCTACTGTATTAACAAACACCTGCTGTGTTACGTGAACGCACTCAGAGGTACTCACAGCGGAGATGTCGGCTTCCACGGGCAGCAGGTTGAGGAAGGCAAAGAGCTGGACGGTGAAGATGGTGTAGATCTGCGTGGCCGACAGCATCAGCATTCCCAGGGACAGCAGCATCTTGGCATCACGTTGTCAGCTGCTATACCACTCACACTTACACAAACAAACACCAATGTGCATGCACACACACACACACGCTCACACACTGTGATATAGCACCCGTTGTTGTCACACCTAGAAAAAGAAAAAAAAAAAACACAAATAATATTCAAGAATGCCAAGTACAATAACGTCTCCTATATTTTAAGATAGCCCAAAGTGTGTGTTCTTTGCATGGACACCTCCCAGTATTGCTAGCGTCTGGAAATTCCCGTGCACGTGATTGTATAATCCCGGATTGGAAAACTTAAATCTGATCTGGTGCCTTTGCAAACACTGGCATTTTGCTCAAAAGATGTGTTTGCAACATCCCCTTTCAAGTTGTGCCATGTCACTGTGACTCAGCCGTGTGACTCTTCATCAAAACTCATTTAGAAAAAAATAAAACGCTGTATAACCCAGAAATACCCTTTTAGAAATCCCTCAAAGAAGCCACCTGCCATTGCGTTTCCTGACATGATGTGTCAGCTATTGTCTCGTAGAGCAGTACAGACAACTGGGTGTACATACGCAAACCCAAGTCATACGTGTTTAACTGCAGAGGTCAATGAAACCATAGCTATTTTAGCTACTCGGTACTTGGTTACTTCAAAATACTAAGGTGGCACTAATTGTAAACCACATGCACTGAAAACCTCACGGCAGTGAGGCTTTGACGTTTAACAGCCCCCCCTCCCCCATTTTTCTTACAAAACTGTAAAGAAAAACTCTAAAGAAAAAAAGTGTTGTTCTTTGAGGGCAGAATCAGTCTCAAAATCAAATGAATAAGGCACAATTTTATCAGACGATTTGGAAAAATACACTGTACAGCAAGATAGAAGTGCACATCTATTTATTAAACCACCACAAAGGAAATTGTGGATTGAATTACGGTACGGTACGGTATGGCTTCTTTTGTTTGGAACATGCATACAGGTTACATTGGAATACTTCGTTACAATTCACAGTTCCACATGTCCGAAAAGGAGCTGGAAGAAACAGATTATTTTATCCTTCCCCCTTTTCATTTCACATCAATTGCAAATACATTTGTTCACTTCCTGTTTTCAACATGTACCCTTTTAGCAAATCTGAAACAACGTAACAAAATGATCAGGGTGTATAACAATGTGTTACCATAGAGTTGAAGTTTGTAGATCAAAATAGAATTTAGCGTTCCCTCTTCTATGTCATAAAAAGCTGTCGTTTTTAATATTGATGCTCTGGTCAGGGTTTTTTATTTTGCTGATTCTGATACCGATCATCTATGAGTGACGTTGGCCGATACAGATACCAACCACATGGATTAACTGTACATTTTTCAATTGATTTATAATGAGTGGTATTGGCCAGGGGCGCCGTTAGACAATTACAAGGGCCCTTGGCAAATAGGTAAGTATTTAAAAATAAATGTTTAGGCGGATTGTCCCGTCAACAACAAATAAAAAAAATATACAATCAGATTTGTTTTAACTCATATTTCCTTATTAGTATATTACACTTTTTACTTCATCACCGTATATTATGTCTACTGCTACACATTCTCTATTTGTATGCCTTTAATTAGAAAATGGTGACACCTGCAGAGAAAGTGGGAAACTTTAAATGACAAATTGTAGAATTGTGCAAATGAAACCATGTGGTGTTCCTGAAAGGAGCCCTATCCTGCTCATTTCAAGGGCTATTCAAATTATTCTGGATCCCAGCGGGGCCCCACTGTAAGATTATTTTGATAAAATACTCATAAATCTCAAATTGTGCACAAAGTAAATCTGCATTCTTCTCCTCTTGGCCAGCCTGCTCTGTTGCGACTGGTGAGCGCTCAAGTGTCAAAACAAATCAACCATAGCATACAATCTACGAGAATATAATCCTAATCCTTATCGCAACCTGTACAGAGTAAATTATTTTAGTGTTGAGAATGCTCATGTATCACAAATGTACCTTTCAAAGAATGTTTCATCATTAAATTAATGCAAAACAGTTTGAAATCCATTATTGATGCTGTAATGGTAATGCTAATTAACGCAAATCTACCTTGCAAAACATGATGCCTCGTAAAATTGATGCAAAATAGCTTCAAATCAAATCCATTACTGCAATCATCTTTACTGCAATCTGGCACATCATTGCAAAAACATTCTAAACAAGTCAATCTGAAGGAACAAAATAAGATTGTAAAATTAACTTTGGAGGAAGTGAAAGTTGTCCCATGACAGCCGAGAACAGATGACCAGGCATCAAATGACATTTAATTATAAAGTACACTCCAGGGTAAATGTCAGCGATTTGTATTTTTGTGATTAGATGTCAAAACGCGCAAACGATGAAATCACAAACCAACCTTAGAATTTACAGCGTGTTCACCAAGACAAATCTCAGCCATCCGTTAACAAACAGATTACAATCGGGGCCCATTTGCACTGATAGTGAGAGATAAGATTGTTATTGATGTTATTCTGCGTTGTTGCACACAATTACAATGACCGTGGACATTTTGAATGTAAGCCGATAACAAGAAAAACGACGTCATTTAATTATTATTAACGGAGCATGCTAACACTGGTGAGCTAGCAGGGGCTGTACCTTGATTTCTTCGCGGAGGTTTTTCTTATCCTCAATTGAAGCTCCTGACAGGGACATTGCTATATTTATTTACAAATGCTCCGGAGGAGTGTGTTACTCGACATCGATCCGGGTCGAGCGTCACGCCGTTTGAACGACCGGGCCGTCTCGTTAATCCTCTCCTCTGTCTTCTTGCTTCATGGGAGAATACAAACTTCCGCCACACGCGCACACCTCCCCATTCAACTCCCGATTGGACAGAGTAGCTGTCAATCATGTTTCCTTTCCGGAAGTGATTGCAGACGTAAACACGTTCCACGTGACAAGTCAAACAAAACTTCGGTAGCATTAATTATTATTTTGTTGCCATTTTCAGTACACTCAACCAACTAATACACCATTTTTATACAATTATATGTCCTCCAGAGGCATTTAATCATTTTCTTGGGTGAAAACAATATGCCACAGTATTTTTTTGGTCAGGAAATGCTTAAGGTTTATGCAATGTCCTTTGCAGTGTACACTGGTATCGAATGTCAATTGAATAATTATTTCATCCATCATCTTTTCGACTGTTTCAATAAAATTAACAATGTATTTTTAAATACAGTGAAACGCACAATTATTTACAACAGTGGTGTCCAATGTGCAGCCTTGGGGGCATTTGCGGCCTGTAGTTTATTTTTTTATTGGCCCGCAGCACATTTTAGAAATAAAATTAAACAGCACAAGTGGAAAAAATGCAGCAAAAAGGCACAATGTAAAGAGATAAAACTCAAATGTACTAGTAACATAAAACGTTGTCTTTAAATATTATTAAATATAATTTACTCTATATTTACATTTTATATATAACAATTTTTCAAAATTTTACCAAATAAAAAAAATATGTATAAATATTCTTTGATTTTTTTTTCAGTATGAGGAAAAAGTGGGAAAAGTTTGGACATCCCTGTTTTAAAATCTAAAGCACCTTATAGCTCAACTGCCCTATATTTTTATACAAAATTTTTACAGTTGTATTACCTTTGGCCAAAAAAAAAACAATGTAAACCATCTGAACTTTTCTTGGTTTAGGTAAAGAAAAAAATTGTATACAACAGACATTTTATTCCCATGTTTTGCATTTGAAATTAAAAAAACACACAATATGATCATTACAGAATTACATGTATGCTATCTTTAGAATTTAACCCTTTGACTATTATATACTCGCATACCTGCACATTTTTCTCCTATATTTTAATCATCTCCACTTGTCAGCCTGTGTAGTGTTAAAAAAAATGCCACAATATGAAAACGTCTAAAGGTCAAATGCAAATGAGTAGTTCCTGTAAAAGTTTACTGAAGAACTGTTAAATTCTATCAAAGGACATTCAAACAACTGTAGCCTCGCCTCAATACAAAGCGAAAGCAATAAATACTTCTTTTCCTTTGCACTTGTGTCACAGAGAGAGAGGATGACGTCAGATTGCTGCAGGTTTGAATAGAAGACCAGCTGCAAAACCTGTCGTGGTGAGTTATGTGCAATTGTGGCTTCACTAGAAAGCGTAATTGCAAGTGAGATTTAAACAAATACAACAATTGAGCACTTGACAATAACGTCTAACGGCAGCTGAAGTTTGGGACAAAAAAAAAAAAAACAGGCACATGCCGTCACTGTTTACCGTAAAACGGGGCTGTACAAACTTTTTTCAGTGAGAGCCACATCCTGAAAAATAAAAGGATGCAAGGGTCACCTTGATATTTTGTAAACCAACACATGTTGATATGCTAAGAAAATTATATACAGTGGTATGAAAATGTTTTTTCGACCCTACCCGATTCCTGGGTTTTTTTTGCACATTTGTCACGCTAAAACGTTTCAGAGCATCAAACAAATTGAAAAATTAGTCAATGACAACACAACTGGACACAAAATGCAGCTTTTAAATGAAACTTTTTATTTTTAAGGGAGAAAAAAATCCAAAGCTACATGGCCCTGTGTGAAAAAGTGATTGCCCCCTAACCTAATAACTGGTTGAGCCACCCCTAGCAGCAACAACTGCAATCAAGCGTTTGTGATAACTTGCAATGAGTCTCTTACAGCGCTGGGGAGGAATTTTGGCCCACTCATCTTTGCAGAATTGTTGTCATTCAGCCACATTGGACGGTTTTCCAGCATGAAGCGCCTTTTTAAGGTCATGCTACAGCATCTCAATAGGATTCAGGTCAGGACTTTGACTAGGCCACTCCAAAGTCTTCATTTTGTTTTTGGTGGACTTGCTGGTGTGTTTTGGATCATTGTCCTGCTGCAGAACACAAGATGGTTTCAGCTTGAGGTCACCAACAGATGGCCGGACATTCTCCTTCAGGATTTTTTTGGTAGACAGCAGAATTCATGGTTCCATTTATCACAGCAAGTCTTCAGGGCCCTGACACAGAAAAACAGTCCCAGACCATCACACTACCACCACCATATTTTACTGTTGGTATGATGTTCTTTTAAGTGTAACAAACATTCAAAAAATAAGAAATCAGGAATGGGGCAAACACTTTTTCACACCAATGTAAATACAACACAAGACAATGTAACAATATCAACAAAATAATACAATTATGTCATTTCATGACATACAATTGTTTGAGCAAAATAGAGCCAACAGTGCAAAATAAGTAAACAAAAGCAAAAATCTTTGGCTTTTTGCCAAACTTAAACTTACAGTATTTCCTGATTCTATAAACATCATATAATAATATCAGCAATATAACCAAAAGAACAACGCAACAAAAAACACTGAAAACAGAGAAAATAACAGAAAAATATAAATCTAACTGACACTACCCATGGTATCACTACTGCCAGGAGACTGTAGATCCGCCCATCCTTAGTTGCTATGCAGGTAAGAAATGTTGGTTGTTTTGCACACACACACGTGCGTCATTTCCAGACAGGCACCCTCTCCACCTTATACTGACTCCACCCTGCACCCCTCACTCACGCAGAGGGGCGCAGAGGAGGACCATCAGACCGAGGACGGACGTTCTGGCCATGAGGATCTTTCTCTGCTATGATGAGTCCTGGGAGTCTTTTGATATCCCTGCAGGTCAGACTGTCGGAGCCATTAAGCAGATGGTGAAGGTAATTGATGTTCCAACGTGCATTCAGTATTGTTTATTTACTAAATTCCCAGGCTTTTCATCCCTAAACTGAAAAGCGTGTACAGTCATTACATGAGTGTATTTGTTTGTGTAAGCTAACATTTGTACTCTTGAACAGCTGCACACAAAAGTGTGAAAATGTGCCAGAACGCGCAACCCAATTGTATTGCCTGTGCTGGTATTTTTCAGACAAATACACCACATTAAACTCCGTAGGTGGGATTGACTTGAAATTTCTCACAAACCTCCATAAAACACCTACTGTAACTTTAAGGTGCTTAGCCGAATCACCATAAAATTTGGTGGACGCCTTTAGGGGAATGACAAGCACATGCGTGTAGAATTTGAGAAATATTGTTTGAAAAGCATGGCTGCCATTAACCAAAACATCTTTAAAGGGGCACGGGAGGAACGTAAAAAAATTATCCATAAGTCAGTGAACATTTTTCTGATTATTACACAACTTTGAAGATATCTGTATTACATGCAGCGGTGGGCGATACTATGGATTTTGGTATCGATCAATAGATCCCTGCATTTAGGGGTTCTGTTTCGGGTAATTCAGACACTCATAAAAATGTCTAAAAATGTTTTGACACGCAGTTCACTCCTCCTCCTCCCCTTTCAAACCCTCTTGCTCCTTGACGTTGATATTCCCATCTGATTTTGGATCAACATTTGCAATAAAAGTGATTGTTGTAATTATTAGACTAGAGTCAGCTACAGAACCCTCCCCGTCCCTCATCAATATGACTCACACTACGACGAAGTATTGGGGCCGCATTAAAAAAAAAATCATTAAGATTTTGAAGTCGGAAATTTACGAGAAAAATAGTTGTAAATTCGCAAGAATAAAGTCGTGAATTTGTGAGAAAAACAGTCGGAAATTTACGAGAAAAAAGTTGCACATTTACAAGAAAAAAAGTCGTAAATTTACAAGAATAAAGTCATAAAGTTATGAGGAAAATTCATGAATTTACAAGAATAAAGTCGTCAATTTAGGAGAAAAAAAGTCTTCAATTTAGGAGAAAAAAGTCGTAAATTTACAAAAAAGAAGTCTGAAATTTACGAGAGAAAAATGTCGGAAATTTACGAGAATAAAAGTCGGAAATTTACGAGAATAAAGTCGTAAATTTATGAGAATTGAAGTCGTAAATTTACAAGAATAAAATTGTAAAGTTAGGAGAAAAAAATGTGTAAATTTACGACTGATTTTCTTTCTGTTTTCTGCAGGACTCCTTTCTTGTGCATACAAGCAATGACAACCTGCAACTGAGCTATGGCGGCGCAGCACTCCACGACTGTTGGGCCCTGTGTGACGTCGGCATCTCAAGTGGCAGCGCCATAAAATGCCTCGTAAAGGTATTCACACTTCTTAGGCAACAGTTTGGGAATCGTGTTGAGGGTTGTGAAGTAAATACAAAGCAGCGTAGATACATCTTTTACACACTGAATCTGAATTTCTGTAACAACTTAACAACTGTAGCGTATTTATAATTGTAAAAAATGATGAATAGTAATACATTTAAGTAGTACATCATTTAAATGTACACATAATACATTAGATAGCTACAATAAAATATGAATACGTTCTTCAATAAAGAAAGATAATTGTTGATAAATATATTAATGCAGATGTAGGCACATTTTTAAAAAACTTTTTCTTCACTTTTTTTCCATGTTGTTTCCTTAATTTAAAATTATTCTTAAATCAAATTTGATTATCGTTCAATTATGTTATTTAAAAAACTGTAGTTATCTATTTACATATAGTGTGTATTTGTTGATTATGCCTTCCACGCATAGTGACAGGCAGAACAATTCAATGCTCTTCCACTAGTTGACAGAAGGTACATGCAGTACAGCGTTTGTGCAGCCACCTGTTGTCAATCATACAACAGTCAGATTTTTAATCAGATAAATTATGAGCCTTGGCTCAATAAATGCTGGGAAACACTGATTTCATTACTAATGATAATGACTATATTACGTGCTACACATTTCCTGAAATTTCTAAAACAGAAAAACATATTTTTTTGTGTGTAAAATACCCTTTTGTCTCTGTGTATCTTTTTGTTCAGAGTGATCAGAAGCCGATGTTGTATGTGTTTAACGCTGTGACGGGAGAAACATTTCCAGTCATGGGAAGTACGTGTCTTCTAAAAATGTCCGTGTCTCAACTGAAAACGCACGTGTCTGCACAGAGTGGACTACCCATCAGTGTCTTTAGACTCACTACACCTGCTGGAGTTCAGCTTTATGACTGCAACACTCTGCAAGACTATGCCATCGGAGTGGGTAATGCTTTTTATATTAGACGCTTTGCTACTGTATGTCGAGCTTCACAGACATCCGTCTAGTTATTCAGCAAAATGGTGTTATTTCATTCAAAGAAATTCCAAATGACTTCTTTATTGGTTCTTCTTGGGAAACGACTTTATGGATCTTGGCTGAAGTAGGCAGAGTACAATAAAAATCCCAAACTAGAATGGCAATCCCGAACAATCTGTTTGTGACTGATCGAATGCCCTAAGAAAACCTGCTAACAAACAAACCAATCCCTAAACATGACCATGACCAGAGAATATGGATTTTTTTTTTGTCTTTAGGTGCAATCCTTCGTTTGGATACATGGGATGGGTGGGTGGAGTACCTCCAGGGTTGCCTCCTTGGCCACAGAGTCACAGTCCAGAGTCAAATATCACAGGAGAAGCCTGTATTGAGGTCAGCTTTGTCACGATCTGCGTGACAATTTTGGTTGATTTAGGTATTCCCTGTTGTCTGTTCGTAGTTTTCTGTTTGAGTTCCCTTTCCTTCTGGTGCTGTATGGAGCTCTTAGCCTCACCTGCTCTCAGTCTGCAAACAGCCATGTTCTTCAGCTGTGTGGTACCTGTGTCGAATCAATCGCAGCCAAGAAACCTTCATCAGTTCATGCGCAAAGACTAGATAGGACAGCTGTAATGCTTGTTGCTGGAGGGCTGCCTAAAGCCTTGATTTTGCTCTGTGTAGTCACAACGGCATTCCCTCGGACGTCAAGCTTGAGCAAGTGTCGTGCAATTCTCTGCCGAAAACCTAAGGCGTTGTTTTCCGAAGAGTCAACCTGTTCACAGCCCATCTTCGCCATCTTTTAACATTTGCAATAAAACCGACTGACTGACTGTAACACATCGATTAGTTCCATGTCCATTACCACTTCTCTTCTCTCTTTAACAGCCATTGTTCGATTGTGACAAAGCAAGATAACAAGGTAACTGGTCTACGACAGTTGTGGTTTCTGACTAAGTTGACTCTGTAAAACTGCGCCCCTGCGAGAATGCAAGTACTGCAAGAATTGCACATTACACACGCAACCCTGAAAAAACAACAAAGGAATTAAGATGCGGATAGGATGTTACTTCGCAGAAAAGGATCGCTGGCGTTTGCCATTGCTATGCTCATTCCTGTCGTCTGTACTATTTCTGGTCATCCTGCTCCTCACCTCTTGAGACTGTTTCCCAATTCCCATTTTGTGGAGGTCTATTTTTTGTATTGATTGTTGTCATCGCCGGCATTCTTCTACGAGTCCTTCTCCTAAAAGGAGAAACTCACTAAGACTTTGTCTCAGTCTCTGCATCGAGGGCCAAACCTCGGTCCCCCAAAAAGTGACTGACACTTCACTATCCGTCCCCTGACTTTAGTTTTCTTGTTGTTCCAGATTTCAGCTGCGGGTGGCGCTCTACATTGCAGCCTCTTTCGGTCACCTGGAGCTGGCGGATTGGCTGCTGGAAAAGGGGGTGCATGCCGATCAACCAGTGGGGGTCCATCCGTACCGCCAGTGGTGCCACCAAACTGCCCACCCAGACACAAGCAGATGCCCCGTCCATGTAGCTGCGGAAAGCAGTCAGCTTCTCATCCTCAAGCTCTTTATCACGAAGAACATTTTAACCTTGGCTTGTCGGGACCTTGCAGGACGTGACCCGTTGAGAATTGCCGTTCAGCATGGCCACAGGGAGTGTGTGCGCTACTTAGCTGAAAAGCTATGCTCAATCATTTCTCTGCAAAATATGTCCCTGTCCGTGCGTGTCTACCTTCAGATGAAGCGCTGGTTACGGTTGGTGCAGCAGAGGATGGCCTCCGGTCCATACCAGAGCACCTTTCCTTGCAAGGTGCTGTTGGTAGATGGCTTCACTACGCCAAAGATGTCCTCCAAACCCAAGAGAGCAAGAACCAAACCATCCCAACTCTCCACAAGCAAGACATTACCACGTCTTCATAGCAAGCTGCTGGTCAAACCTGCGGTCTTTATTACTAAGATGCAAAATCCAAAAAATCCAAAGCAAAACCAAAATGTTAGTGCACCGGGCGACGTGAGTGACGGACTGGAGTTTTCACTCCCACCTCTCACCCGGCAAGCATTTGTTGGCGCATCACCAAGCTCCGACCGTTTCTATACTGCAGCGTTGCACCCAAAAGGCCCAACGCCCAGAGAAAATGCAATACACTGCTTGACCATGGCCAGGTTTGACATCATATTTTGAGATGTCTTCAAGTATTCTAGAAAAGAAGTAAACTATGTTTTTTTCATGCAGTACCTTCACAGAGAAGTCTTGGTCCAAGCAGTTGAGCATCGCACGGACGCTTGCCAGGAAGCATATCCACAGCCAGGTTTGATTCTGCAGTCTCATGCAAATCAGTCAGTTGGATCACGGGTACAAGAGGATGTTCCGTCTGATATGACACATGCAACACAGTGGACGATGAAGAGGTCCTTCAGGAGGACAACTGAGAATTTGACCTCAGGCTTAGACTGTTGACGATGAGATGATGACTCCCCAATATTTTATCTTTCTTTTTGAGACACAAGGGGTATGCTATTATGGATTATTTGACAACAATTTAACGAAGGGCTGGTATTAATCACTGCCTTATTGCCCTTGCTGTGTTGTGCATCTGCTTGCAAGTTTTTCAGCATGTAAAATAAAGGTCTGTTTCTGAATAATAAATACAATATTGTAGCTCCCCGCAGTCGCGATTCAGCGTTCACGGGCCCGCAAACTTGCTGACTTTTGGTCCCAAAAACTTTTTTTCACATTTTCATTCAAAAATCTGCCATTTTTTCTGTAGAAAACATTCCATTCACCCAAAGTTGGTAATAATTTATAAATACGTGATAATACAAACATGTACCACTGTTAAAAAAAGCTCACTATTTTTATGTTGCCGACAATTGTTCTACGTCTTTATGCTTCACTGATAATGTTTTTTCATCAAACATTGAGATTTTGCACTTTGTTCAGCGTTCCTTGAACGCACCATAGTTGCTGCGAAACGGAAAAGTGAAACTTACGTACAACTTCTACACCGTGATGCCGATCTGTTCAACGATTAGCTTACATTATTACATTATTAGCTTATTGATCATTAGTGGTGAGCATGCTTATTTTTATTTTTATATTAATACATTTTATACTCTGAATTTTTTCATTTTTATCAAAAATAATAACAAATTATAAAAATGTATATATATATATAAATAGACATTATTTTAAATTATATTTGAAAATTATATAAAGTAATAGTAACTAATAACGTAATAAAAATTACACAAAACATTGTCTTTAAAAGATAAATAAATATTTTCTGCTTTTTTACAAAATTATAAATAAAAATATATTTTTATAAAAATAGTATTTAATGTATAAAAAGTACCAAAGTTTGGACAACCTTGGCATAAAAATGAAATAAATAATTTAAATGTAAATCTATTACATTTATATAAAAATAAATACATTATATTTTATGACAAAAAACTGTGGCATTGTAAAACAATGCGAAAAAAGGCAACTTCTATTTTTGTGGTAGTGAGGGCGGGTCTAAAAATGTCCGAGAGTTTAAACATTACACGGCAGTCTCGCTTTCAAAACATCGCGATATTATGTCATCATTCCAGTGGTACAATCCTCTCACACGGAACATTGTCGCCGCCAGTCGGTAAACCAACGGAGCAGAAATGTCCTCACTCTCCACGGAACCTCGCAATGTTTGTTTTTTAATGAATTAGAAAGTTAAGCTGTCAAAGCGAGCATGTTCGATCCATTATTTGAATCCTGAGTGAAAAGAAATTCAGTTGAGGAGTTTGAACACCTGACAGCCAGTGCGTGGGAATGGCAGCACCTCGGCCGATAAAAGGCATCCTGAAAAACAAGAATAACGCCGCCGGTATCAAACCTTTACCGGATGACTTTCTGGGAGATAAACCCGAAGAAACCGCCGGACTTTCGGATGAAGACCAGCAGTAAGTGTTCTTCTCAGACGTGTGTCTTGTGTGTGTGTGTGTGTGTGTGTGTGTGTGTGTGTGTGTGTGGCAACGCCAGCTAGCTTAACAACCACGCTTGGTAGCATGCACCGACGAGCTAACTTTGCTTTCCGTAAACACTGAGTTGCTATTATCGGCGACAAAGTGGTTTTAGGTTGAGTATTATTATTTTCTCTTAATAAACGTGCATATTTACGGGTTTATTGTTAAACTTACTGTATAGGGCAGTATACGAGTAATGACAAGCCGTAGTAGTTCAATGAATGGCAGATAAACACACTTAACTCTTTCCTAGCTCACAATCAAAGTTAATATTGGCACCAAAGGAATCAGAGGTCACGATTATGGCCCCAATCAGTGATATCGCTTGATCACCCATTTATTGTCACATTTTTCACATAGTGTTCTACGGTGGCCGATCGGGGGAAAACGCGCAGCAACGCCCAAACGCTCCAACACAGAAATGATCCAAAAACAAAAACACCGCAAGTAAATGCAAAATGCCCTACAACAAGTGCATGAGAGAAATGCTGCAAGTTTGTAAGTTGGTACTTTTGTTCACACTTGTCATTTCTGTTTGGTTAAAATGAGCTCTAGTCCATTTGCTCTGCTAGTATGGTTCATTTGGTCAAGTGTCAGACCAGACACCGAGACCGGCTGAGATGGGTATTGGTCTGCCTACCAGCGGATTGTAGTCCCGAGTGACTGTAGTCCTCTCATGCAGTTTTTTGGGGACGGGTTGTTTGTGTTTTTGGCATTTACAACCTGTTCTTTTGCGTTAGTTTTTGAGTTTGCGCAGCGAATGTATTTGCAGAATTTTTAATCTGCAGCATTTTCCCTGTTCCCTGCATCTTTTTTGGTGCTTTTGGGGTTTGCATTCTTTTTGTGTGCACTTTTGTGCTTTGTTAAATCCAGGTGGGGTGTATATTGCTGGTGTACAGTGGGACTGTGCTGTGTTGGTGTGGTAGTTGGCGTAATGACATAAGCATCTAATTTGCATAACTGGCCATTCAAAAACATGAAAAGCAAATTAAAGTTTGTTTAGAACAACAAACTAACTTTCGTCCGTTGCTTCTTTTTGTTGATTTTTTTTTAATGGCGCAAACAACTTTAAAATGTTTTTTTTTATTTTAAACTCCTATTGGTACATGTTTGCATATTTATTTGGTATACCTTTTTGAGTGTTAAGTTGCTGTGTGATGAGTTTAGTGTTCTTTGTTAGATGAAACTGTGAGTCAGACTGTTATATTGAGTAATGACCTCCTGCAATTTCAAATGAGTTGACAAGCTCGTCGTGAGTTTTTTCAACGTGTGCGAAACACTGCAGTGTCATAGGAGAGACACCACTGCAAACCACAATAATAAGCATTGTCAATCAAAGCCAAGCATCATTATCGTCAGCATTGGAAAGGTAATTTTTCTTTAAAAATACAGCTCTTACTGGATTGCAAGTAAGAATGTATTAACATTCCCAAAATAATGTGCCGACTTGCATACTCCGGATGCTAAACTAGCTGTTTTGAAGGTCTTTACTTTGATGTCAAAATCCAAATAGTGTTCCAGTATGCTTTCAGTTTTCAAATGGAGCCTTTTTGTGTTGATGCTATTAATGCCCCAGATCTGCAGCCCCTCTGCAACCACTTCAGTGCCCCGCTCTACCACAGCTACTGTATCTTATGTATTCTCATCTTTGCTGCCTAGTTTAACCAGTGATGCGGGTTTATCACGAACAACCTTGCCAGTTGTGCCAAAAGATGCACTAATCCATTCCTTTTTGGTCACATTTCTTAGGAATATTTACCATATATATCACATTGCAGAATGCTGCCATCTTTCAGATAGCATCTAAACCGGCTCCAGCCCATTCTATGGGGTGTTCACCAGTCATTTGTTTGTTGTTTAAAAATGTGTAACATCTCCTTTTGTCTGCCGGTAAATACAAAGTGGTGACAAAGACGTCTACCCAGATTAGAATTTGAGATGATGCTGCAGTTGGTGTGGTTGTTTAGTCCGAATGACACGCTAGGTAGGAGATGGTTGTTAGAGGAGGTTGGAGGCTAGTCGTAAAATGTTCTGCATTGCGGCTCTAAAGACAGCACAATTTTGGGAGGAGATTAGAAATGTAGTGGGTAGCAAGTAAACCTAATCAATGCATGTGTGGATTGGTGTAATACTTTACTTTGTATTTATTGTGCACACGTTGACAAGTGGTTTGTTGACCCAAGTTGAATTCTGCAGGAAACAGGCTGTAAAATGACAATTAAAAAAAAAAAGTATAAGGGATGATCTTACTGCTTTATCAAATGTACTGTTGGGAGACCCCAGAAATCTTCTAATCAGCCCTTATAGCAGCGCCTGCTAACCCAAGCATAGGCTGGAGACATGAGCTTGTAAAGTCAGAGCAGCACTGTGTGAAATGAGGCCAGAGATGGCAGCTATTAGTGAATTCCATTCCCAGCAGTGAATCAAGCCTTTTCTGTGTTGATCCCAAAAATAGTCTGTGTGAGTGACGAGAAGGTAAAGGAGAAAAAGTTTTCGAGAAGGGACCTCTGTGTAGCCCAGCTTCAAAAGCCTATTAGTACAGTTCCAGGACGCTGGTTGACGTCTGATTTTTTTGGATTTCAAAACAGGAAACCAAAAAAATCTGCAGAAGCGTCCCCAGACCCAAAACACGCAATGCATCGTTGGAGGCTTCCTGAACTGAGCTCTTGCGAGGTACAGTGAAGTCTCACACAATATGCTGATGTCTTTCCGAACATCTTTTTCAATACGGGGTTTCAAAAAAAAGCTACAGCAAAACAGATGCCCAATGCTCAATGAAAAAATATTACATGAAATTAATACAAAGAAATAAAATAAAAAATGTCTACATATTTTAAAATATATTTACATGTAATATATAATTTTAAAAAACATTTTGAAATCATATATAATATATTTAATATATATAAAATAAGAATATAAGGACATTTTCATGTTGCACTGTAGCGTTTGAATTGATGATTCTATGAAATGAAGTATCTAATTGATCTGATTGTTTTATTTATGTATTTATTTTTATTATCTATGTTATACAATATTAAATACAAAATAGTGAATGAAATTAATAAAAATAAATTTGCATTCTTATATATATTGTGTGTGTGTGTGTGTGTGTGTGTGTGTTCGTGTATATATATGTGTATATATATATATATATGTATATGTGTGTTTGTGTGTGTGTTTTTTATATATATACTGTATATACAGTATACTGTATATACAGTGTATACAGTATACTGTATATAGTATACTGTATATAGTATATATACAGTATACTGTATATACAGTATATATATAGTATACTGTATACAGTATACTATATACAGTATACTATATATATACTGTATATACAGTATACTGTATATATACTGTATATACAGTATATACAGTATATATATATATATATATATATATATATATATATATATATACACACACACACACACACACCTGTACCACCTGAACCATGTTGTAGTCACTATGTATTCTTTACTTGCGTATCTTGCTTGCTGCTGTAACAAGTGAATTTCCCCGCTGTGGGATAAATAAAGTACAAATACAAATACACACACCTAAAAACACACACCTAAAAAAAAATTTCATTCATTTTGGCTTTTTATGTCTTTAAAAATATTTTTGCTAAAAATGGGGGTCTTGAAAAAGAGTGATCATCTAGTAATCAGAGTCCTGTAATATTTGGGTCAATATGGTAGTAAAGTACCACTCAGCTTCTGACAATACATGCAGTAACACCTTGGTTTACATAAACGCTTGTCATATTTTATTGGTGTGTGTGTGTTCTTGTGCAATAGTTACTGTACCCCACAAAAGGAAGTACACCCCTCACATTTCTGCAAATATTTTGGACAACACTGACGAAATGACACCTCGACATTGGGATATACTGACTTTTGTGAGGTACTGTATGCATGCCGGCGTGAGTATTCCCCAGGCTGGCTGACACGTTTATACTCTTTCATTGAATTTTACAACAGCCTACACACATTTTCCTGCTCATATGTCCCTACATGACTCTTTATTCAAGCAAAGGATATCCTGAGCAAGCCTGAGACATACAGTACCACCACCCATTCAACCACTTCCATCGAAACAATACAACATTCCCTTTGTGTAGTTTAAACAAGAACACTAATCTCGAAGTGTGTTGCCCTACTAAAAGAATGTGATGAAAGGTTAGATTGCAGGTATGACTCACTTGACAGGTGCTTTGCTTTAAGACGTGAGCAGACTGAGACTGCTTTGTTGTATATCTTGACCAGCTACTGTTTCTATAGTGAAACAATACCCGTTGAGTCCATAGTCCGTAGGGGAGCACCTTTCCTCACTGCTCTCTGTCACCTGATAGCGCTGCTCATCTGTCCCTGATGACTCACTTTATTTAATGAGCTTTCTCGAAGCAAAATGCTGCCAGCTTGTAGACCACCTTCAGGGAACATCATCATCATGCAACTCTATATTTATCTTGTAGTTGCGGTTGCTTATTCCATTGCCGCCCCCCCACTTGGTGAGTCTGGTATTAATGACGAGAGAAGAACTCAACCGACTGAAGCGTGCTCTGCTGTAATGACATTTTCATGCATTCGGTCTTGAGCGTTCTCAAAATAAAGCAGCCAAAGTGAGATCTGGGACATGTTCAGCCCCAGTTTAAATCTGGTTGCTTCTACCCCTGGAGGAAGGATGGCGGTGGGTAGCGGTGTGTAGTGGTTGCAACACACTCACCTATCCGCTGGCCCTCAATTACTTCTCAACGCTTTTTTTTTTTTTTTCTTTTCTTTTTTTTTTTTTTTTTTTACAGGAAGAAATCCCAGAAGTGGGATGAGATGAACATCCTGGCTACCTACCATCCAGCAGACAAGGATTATGGCCTGATGAAGATAGATGAGCCCAGCACACCTTATAACAGGTAACTTTGACTCATTTAACCCCAGCCAAAAGACAACCCCTTCCGCACCGGCCATTTCAGGTGATTTTGACTGATCTTTCAATGTTGTGTTCTGTGATTATATACTGTAAACAAGGACCCTACCAAAAGAAACATTAGACTCCCGTCTTTCATCAGAAAAAAACGTTTGTTTGTATCTTTTTCCGTTTTTTAGTAACCAGCAATAGAACACAGGTAAGTTTCAGGAAAGTATCAGTTCCCGACTAAAAAAGGGAACAACTTTTTGTGAAAAGATACATTTCAAGCATAACTTTCACTTTGACACAACACACCACCACACACACCAACATAAAGAACACAAAAAATGGCTGTTTTACATCAAAATAAGTTATTTACAAATATAACAATGGAAGATTTACAATTTTCACATTTGGAACTGAACTGTGTGTGTGCACGCGCGTGCGTGCGCGTGCGTTAAAATTTCCCTACAATGCGTAACCTTCTGCACGCTACACTCCCCCACGCTCTCTCACTTCCTCCTTCCTGTCGTGTGTGTTTTTTCCATTCACATGATCCCTGCCGAGGTCTTATCAAATGCACTTCTGCCATCTTGTGGCCGTTAAAAAAAAAAACTGCTGTAAAAGTGGCATCCGTTAGTGTGCGTCATCACCTCTTTTTGCCTCTCGTGCAAAAAACCCCATAAAGGACATAATACGTCTTTGGGATCGGGCGTTGGGGTTTATAAAAACGTATAAATACGTCTTTGGTATTGAATGAGTTCATCAATCATTCCAGTGATTTTTATTTTTTTTAAGGATGGTTGGGGACGATGAGGACGAGGGGGCGCTGAGCGACTCGGAGGGCCAGGGGGCGCTCCACGCGGATGACCTGACCTCAAAGTAAGAATTAATGACTGATGTAATGCATATAATGCATAACGGTGGTGCAAATAGTTTTTTTTTTTTTTTTTTTTTTTTGCAACTTCCCCCGTAAAAATGTGAGGAAGCAGTAGGAGTTTGTTCAGGAAGAGCAAGGACTGTTTGTGCATTGTTTACTGTGGTGGATCAACATTAATTTTTCCCAGAAAAAACAGCTGCACTTTATAACAATGCTCCACTCAGACATGACTGAACACACGGTGAGAAACTCTTGAGTTTTCCAAGCTGAAAAAGAATACGGCCACTGGAATCGACCGGCAGATTAGTCCAAATAAATCTGTCATGTTTGTTCTGTTTTTTGGTGTGATTTATGTTACATTACATCCTAATATACTAATTTCCTGCGTAGCCATGAATGAAATAATGCTACAATGTGATTTTTATGCAGAAGCTAGCAGGCAAGTCAATACAGTTGTCCCTCGCTACTTTGCAGTTGGAACATCACGTTTACAAAAAAAAATTATAATAATAATAATTGATTGCTGTTTCTTGGTTGAATATTATTAGTAAAGAAAAGTGTATTTAAGCAAATTGTAAATATCCATGGCCTAAATTAGGCATTTTCAAGCTAAAAAATTGAGAAATGAATGAAAATAGAAAAGTAAGGCTTTCAAAAGACATACGGTAATATGAAGTGTAGTACAATATCTGTGACTTGTGTGCGCCTTTTAAGAAATGCGGCCTGGGGAGGGACATGGGTGCCCTCAGCTAGCTAGGGTTGACTGTTAGCGGAGCGCTAGCAGCAGGTTAGCAGTGTAGAGAGTGGCCGACAGCAGCTCCGGCGTGAATGCTTACTGCATGTGTTCTCTGCTCGTTAAAAAGCCACTGAAGTGCATCGTTTTAGATTTTTTGACATGAAGTTGTATGATATCCCCTTCAGCATTGTAGTCCTGTAACAGTGACTTACCCCCCACTTGGTCTCCTAAGTCCAGTTGTGGTCAGATTTCCGTGATGTAGAGCGTAATTCCACTTAGTTGCTAAGGACAATTAAATAAAGAGTTTGGCTTCTCAAAACAATATACGTTCAAAAGATGAATACATTTGCATCACAAAAATGCCTTCTCAAAAAAATCTCCTCACAAAACCCTTGGCGTTATATATTTGTCTCCCGCCGTATTCCTGCGCACTGTCGCCTGTGCGCTCATGTGTATGTGATAAAGACGCTCGCATCTACTTCCACGACAGAGCGCCGCAGCCATCTTGTTTACGTATGTGTTCCACCGAGGAAGAAGATGCGAGTGTCTTGAACTATTTACACCATGAACTATTTACTATGTTCACGTTTGGTATTAAACTATGTGTGTGCACGCGTTAAAATTTTACTATAATGCGTAACACTCTACACGCTACACTCCTCCACGCTCTATCACGTTCACACGATCACGGCCGAGCTCTTATCAAATGCACTTCTGCCACCTTGGGGCCGTTTTTATGACATAGAATTAGTGGAGTGGGGCATCATCACCTCTCTTTACCTCTCGCTCAAAAAAACGTAAAAGATGTATAAATACGTTGCTGGGAATCGGGCGTTTAATTTAAAACGTATAACTATGTCTTTGGTATTCTATGAGTTAAGAACAGCAGGCGTGTGTGCAAAAAAAAAAAAATCGCCCGAGAGTTGCAGTTTGAATTCTAAACAAGAAAATTGTGATTCACATTTTTTTGTTTTGCAGAATTGTGCAAGCCCGTTTTGTGCCATATAATGGAAGTGCACTGGTGCAGAGACGGGACAAGCGATTAGCTCCAGGCTAGCCAGTCAATTAGCCTCCTTTGTTTACTGAAGCCTCTAGATATCAGCTGCTCTTTTCCTCCTGTACTTTTATGACCTCCACGTCCGCCCTCGCCAACAAATATCAATGATTTATGCGCCTGTTCTCTAAATGCATAAAAGTGGTGTTTGTGAATGTCAGCTATGTTGTTGGCGCATTTTGAAGCTGACACGCTGAATCAGGCCAGTTTGTTGGAGAGCAGTAGTACCGTAAATGGGATCTTCCTGCCCTCCCACGGCCATCCATCACCATCCGCTCAGCCATAAAGCATTATTCTCTTGGTCCTCTGCTGTTGTGTGTGAGGGATGTTATTTTTGTTTCATGCTGGAGTACTCACACGCTCTCTCCATCTGCTTCCACAGCAAATAGGACCAGTTTAAAAGTGTATCGAATAGCCACAATGAAGTTCATCAAAGTTGTGATGGGACGACAGACACACTTTGTACTCTTTTTGGGTTTTTTTGTTTTCTTTGGCAAGGCTCAAAGCAGCAGAGTGTTCAGAACCTCGATTTATGAAGGAAGAAGAGGAAGAGGAAGAGGAGAGCAGTGAGGAGGAGGAGGAGGAGCTGACCCCTGAGGAGCAAGGTGAGCCATTTCACCAATTTGACTCTTTAATTCAGTGACACCCCATGGGGGGCCTCGCTCTCCTCACGGAAAAACACATTCTCTCGAGCATATTTTGTGGTGTTTTTTTTTCTGTCAATTCATTTTGCCTTTTAAACATAACTGAAGTGTTTTTCCTGATTTTTCCTAAGCTGCTGCCTTTTAATCGACCCCCTTTTCTGTTAAATGTCAAACTAACGGCCTTAAAAAAAGCTAGTGACGTGCACATGTAGTGTATGATGTTTTTCTTCTTCTTTTTTTTTTTAAACTTCCTGTGCAGCCAAAAAGAAACATTTTCAGATGATGAGGAAAAAGCACTACAATGAGGGCCTCAACATCAAACTGGCTCGGCAGCTCATCGCCAGTGAGCTGGAGGATGACGAGGACGAGGATGAGGAGATGAGGGACGAGACGGAGGAGGCAGAGGAGATCAGTGTGGACCCACCGCAGGAAGGTTAGACAAACGCACAGTTACATTTCATTGCATAAACAACAAACTTCTCCACTGGCAAAACTACACTGCTACTAAAGTGTCTGTGTAGGCTCTCAGTCGTACAGCAGTTGTCCATCAAGGGGAAAGGCTTCTTGAGACGTCATCTGTACTTCTGTCTTCTACTGTCTTCACAGAAGTACAGATGACGTCTCAAGAAGCCTTTCCCTCGACTGCTACTAAAGGTTATCCTGTCAAACCCGTTTAAGTGGACAACCCGTCTATGTGGCCACTGAAGCTGCTGTTGTTGACGTGAAATTTGAGACTCCATTTCCGTCCACATGTGGCTTTATAGCTGTCCTAAAAGTCGGTACAAGTCACTAATTTGACTCACTTGCATAATTAGCCATGACACGTGCATTTAATTGTACTGGACGCCTCGTGAGAGAGGATAACGTGGGAGAGACAATGGCTATGTTCACACTGCAGGCCAATTCCGATTTTTTTTTTTTTTTTTTTGCTCATATGCGACCTGTATCAGATTTTTTTTTTCCACGTTAGTGCGAACGGCACAATTCTGATTATTTTCAATTGCGACTCAGGCCTTATCGGTATGTAGATATACAGTAAATCCGACATCTATGCGATGTCAGGTCGCATATATCCGACCTATACGACATCGAAAGTGTGTTGCCGTGCTTATCGAGACTTGAAAAATACTCACCGATGTAGGCAAAAGCTCCGCTTGTCATCTGAAGATTATTTTTTGTAAAGTGTCAGTGAAGCAGCTCACTGTTCCTGCCACACACGCTCCTCGGAACAGACATCACAGCAAGTTCTCCACAAACTGCCATAGCCCTCCGTCTTCTTAATCTGCTCCGCAGGATCATTTGGTTAAGAAAATATTGACTCCCGTTGCACAAAATCCTTGAAAATGCCACACACGCGCAGAGGAGCGGCCACACACTGCAGCAGTCTTTACTTAAATGGGTGTGACGTTGTGCTTTTGCGCATGCACGTCACTTCCCAGCCTCTTTGCGTTCACATTGACAAGTTGCGTTTTTTGGTAGTATGAACGACCACATAAATATAGGATTTTAACAACAAAGTCCGAATTGGGCAACATACCCTGCAGTCTGAACGTTATATTTGGAACGAAACATTAACTTTCTTCTGTTGCTTCTTTTTGTCTGTTTTTTTAATGTCACAAACAAGACTTGAGCCGCCTGTGAGTGCGATACAGTCGTCCCTCGCTACATCGCTCCCTCACTTTATCGCTGTTTTTCAAGAATGTGCATCCATCCATTTTCTGTGCCGCTTATCCTAATTAGGGTCGCGGGGGTATGCTGGAGCCTATCCCGCCTGACTTCGGGCAAGAGGCGGGGTACACCCTGGACTGGTCGCCAGCCAATCGCATTCACGCTCACATTCATACTTAGGGGCAATTTAGAGTCTCCAATTAACCTAACATGCATGTTTTTTTGGAATGTGGGAGGGAACCGGAGTACCCGGAGAAAACCCACGCACACGGAGAACATGCAAACTCCACACAGAGATGCCTACCAAAGATTCAAACCCAGATCTTCCCGATCTAACCGCTCAACCACCGTGCGGCCTTTTAAAGAAATGCATTGATAAATAAATGATTGCTGTGTTGTGGTTTGTTTGCTGTGTGTTTCTTAAGTTAAAATAAGTAAATTGGAGAGGTTAACTAGTTGGCTCAGTAGCTTGCTATGCTAGCGGCGACTGTCTGTTATGCACCTGCAGTGATGCATAATGCTGCCTGCGTAATGCTGTATAAACAAAGAATAGGAGTGTAAAGGTGACTTTGGGGGTGTTATTTCACATCTACAGGGCTCTAATAATGTTAAACGTATTTAGACAGTAAACAAGTTTTCTAACTACGGAAATATTTCATTTATTAATATTGAATCCCACTTCTCGGAAATTCACTTATCGTAGTCGCGTCTGGAGCTAATTAACCGCGATAAACACAAGAAAAAGAGCCTCTGGAGGGTGTCTGAATACTCACTAAATGTAGCAGCAGAGTCGCTAAGTGGGCAATACTGATCCCTCATCTTCTTATTCTCTGGCAGACCAGGTGCATGTGAGGTGTGCTAAGAAGCTGAGTTACGATGCATACCGACACCTACTATACAAAATTGTAACAACAAGCCACAGTCCCATTATAATGTGTTTATGAGTGTCAAATCTATTCGTGGCGGCCCAAGGGAAAATGGTCCATTATCACACGTTCTTCTTCTGTCTGTCGCCAAAGCCACAAGTAAATGTGCAAGCAAAGGCTTGTTTCCGTTTCGGGTTATGTCAAGAACTGCTTGTGCCGACGTGAGTCAGGCGTCAACTTAAACGGGTTCCACTGTATGTCATGTCGGTAGGTGGTAGCCGATTTGAGGATACAAATGACAAAAAATACACACAATATGCTAATGCTAGCCCTGCGCTGTATGTGCCTTAGCTGCGGACACTGCCGTCTTTTACTCCACTTTGTCGCCAACAGCCACGTACTGTTTGTCCACTGAAAAGCGTGAGTATGAGTAATCGCAAATGTTTGTCTCTGATTCACTCCAGCTGATTCTCTGGACTCCTAGACGAGGCGTCTCCCCCTCCAGTACGTGTGTGTGCGTGTGCGTCACCATGCAGACCAGACAATATCACAGCGCTGTGTGTTTTCAACGCCAGGCCAAGCACAAGACACCGCTTCACCCATTTAACTCCTCTGAACAGCCAGTAACCTTCAATTCATCTGTCTCCACTAGTACAAAAACGTGCAATACAACCGTAAAGCCTAGCCAAATAATGTCCCGAGACCCAATCCCCCCCCCCCTTACTGGACATGGCCGCACTGAAGACATTCTGACTGTGAAAGGAAGTTGAAGGCCTGTGAGGAAAATAGCTGGGACTTGTGTGTGGCTGAACAGGCCCGTTGTAGGCCCTCCAGCTAGAAGGTCAGCCCTGAAGAAAGCCAAGGGAAGCCCTGCAGCCTGGCCAATGGCGTCTCAGACAACAGCGCTTGTGCTGGCTACAGTTAGGATGGATTTTATTTTAATCTGTGACCTACTTCTCTGCTTTGTTTTGATATTATATCAGGATATCTTTGAGCGTTTTCATTAAACAGCCACATGGATGCTGTAGTTTGTTGACATGAGCTGTGTCTCAAATCGTGCACTTATGTACTTAGATTTAAATATGTATACTATGTACACTGTGTACTTTGTTCCTGAGTGAATTTGGACAGTGTAGTGCTGTCCCAAATCGATTGCTTCTCTCCTTTTTATAATTGTGACTTGCAACCATTGCTGATGATTGGCGGCGCATGTTGAGGGCAACATCCGGGTACTGACGGCGCACTGCATTTTGCCGTACTTCGACGTGGGCGTTCACACTGAGAAGTACCTGGATGTTGCACTCAAAACGGCCCTTACCGCCCTCAGTTGTCGCCATCGTGGCCACGTAGCAAAAGGGGAGGGACAAACTCGAGTGGTTGCAATTCACAATTAAAAAGGAGAGCAGAAATAAATACTGCGATTGTCATTTTTCCGACAGTAATCATCTTTGGACAGCCCTACGCTAAAATACAGTGTGCATAGCGTACTGACGGAAGTATTCCATTTGAGACACACGATCTTCAGCCTCACTTCTAATTTGGGTGATTTTATGAACAAATATCTTTACTCATCTTAACTAAACACTGAAAGATTTAACATTGGGCGTTTCAAAAGTACTGACTTTCCAGGAAATATTTTTTTTCCCCACCCTACACTTTTGTTTGTTTCATGGGAGGAAAAAAAAAAAAGCTGATGAGTCCAAAATTCGACACTGATTCTGTGTTTCTCTCGGGTCGAGCAATTTCGAGGAGGAAAGGTTAAGCACATGCTACTGATGTGTTACGATCACAACTTGAACGCAGGCAACATTGACTGTGCTTTCGCTTACACGAGTGATGTATTGGGCTTTCCATATGTGTTAAGCTTCGTCTATTCAATTCTAATGCGGAACGTAGAATGAATTGCGTCTATGATTTAAATAATGTCCAATCAGGAGGTGTAATTCATGGTGGTGATGATGATGATGCTACTGGTAAATAAATACATGCAGTGTTGCGTTTATGATGGATTCCTGTAAAGTTATCATTTTAAACAGAGTGAAACAAGGAAAAAAAAGTGTCCTGTATTGTTTTTTTTTTCCTTGTTGTGACTGTTGATGTGTTGAGCATATTGTGCAAATACAAAACCTGATTTATGCAAACCGGGCTGTTGCAGTTTGTTCTTGTCATTCTGCTCCGTTCCTGATGATGAACACAAACAAGATACGTTTTCTTTGAAAACAAGTACATAATCATTCAAAAAAAAATATGCTCACGCCTCTTAGTTGACCCTTACCGTGCTTCGTGTTATGTGCACATCATGTTGATGTCATGTTGTCTTTTTTTTTTTTTTCCTCCACCATTTTGGTCGGTTTTTCACCACTTCTTTTCTAATGATCTTGGTTGCACTTTTCGTGTTCATCATCGCAACATTGTGTGTACTTTTTGTTTGTGTCTCCCCATATATAAAAAAAAACGTTGTTAGCTGCTTGTGTTTGTGGGAGTCATTCTTGATTTCATGTTTTCTGGGTGAGCAAACTCTGATCCAGCCAGATGATGGCGCCGTTCAACTACATATGGCGCAAGACAGGACAAAACCGTGGCAGTGTTTCACTTCGCGCCCTCAGGAACCAAGTATGCAGTTTACATTTACATATTTAAGTCTTACATTATTGAGTGACACTGCAACTGCAACTCTTAAATACATAGTTAGCTATCCCAGTAAATACTGCCTGGACAAGGAACCTTAGGTTGTGTTTCAATTTGCACACTTATACATCACTATGTATACCGTGTACTCTGTGTACTTGTTCCTGTACCAAATCGATTTCTGCCGTCGAGCGCTTCCCGGAAATGGCAATAGGAATAGTGTTTACCCTCTTGTGCTCACCTTTATGAATTGGAACCGCTCAATTTAGTCCCTCCCCTTTTGTTACGTACCCAAGAAGAGGATACCATTGCTGCACCCTCATCATTTGGGGCGTGTTGAGTGCAACATCCGGGTAACGACAGTGCATTGCATTGGTAGCACTTAACAGTGTAAACGCACGTGTGCACTCACAATCCTAAGTGTGGAATAGTGATGGAAAGTTCGGCTCTTTGTAGAGAACCGGTTCTTTGGCTCGACTCATTAAAAAGAACAGTCTCTTTCGGCTCCCAAGTGGTTCCTCATATTTTTTTGTTGACCATTTCTCCCTCAAACTAATTTATTACCAAAGTAAGTGTATTTTGTAAAAATGAATTAACTGAAAGTAAAAAAAAAACATATCAAATGATTATTTAAATAGATTTATTCAAACCTCAATGAACAGCTACAAAAATATGTCATATTATAAAATACAAAAACAAAGACCCATCTCAATCCAGAAATTAGGTCAAAATAGGTTAAATCTCTTCATGCTAATTTTTCAAGAACAAATCTGCTCGGAGAACACCACCGTGTGTTTAACCCCGCTCGATGTGGACACAGAGACGCGGCTACACGTCTTGGACAATGACATTCTTCTTTAAAAGCAAAAAAAGACGAGGAAAAAAACTAGTCTGTGCCCAATTGGCTCCCAACGACGCTAACCGGCTTCTTTCGTTCATTTCAAAGACACGGCTCTTAGAGGCGATTCGTTCGCGACCGACACATCACTAGTGTAGAAGTGCGCGAATTGAAACAGTAGTAATTCCAACGGCTGAGGAAGCATGTCACTCGGTTCAAAGATCTTATATTCTCAGGCTGAGAACTCACTCGATTTTGTTTTTATTTTTGCACACATATGTGGCTGTAAACGAAGATACGATGTAGCGGTTTTTAAGTATTCGTTTTCTTACATTCAAAATTTAAATATACATTAAAAAAAATCTCCCACATGTGATATATAGAAATTCCAATTCATCACGAGCACTTTTGTGAATGACGGTGCGCTAATGTGAGCATGCGCACTGGACGCATAATCCCCAGAAATGTGTGCCATCTGCTTGCAAATCGGCAGCCGCGCATCATGACTTGCTTGTGTAGACGATCTCCGTACAAGTCCATCGTATCTGCTTGGAAGAAAAGCCTCTCTCTCCCTGTCTGCCATGACCGAGCTACAGGACGACACTTTCTGCTCCCGGTTCTGACCGACTGCTGTGTCCGAGATAGGTCCGTTAGCTTTGGGCATTATTACGGTCTACTTACGATCTTTTATGGTTACATTTGTGCGACTTGTGAACCCCAGCTGCTGGCGGTTGAGGCTAGCTGGCTAGCAGAGTGGAGCCAGCTGGTCGGTTGTACAGTGACGTTAGCAAAGAAGCTAATTAGCCACAAAGACTCAACCCTGGATTACTGTCTTTTATTTCCAAGTTTATTATCAAGTCCGTAAAGTGCGCACAATGAAGATAACTGTGGATTTTGAGGAATGTCTGAAGGACTCCCCACGCTTCAGGTGAGCATTGACAACCGACTGTGCATTTCCCCCCCATGTACTGCATGTTTATCATAAAAGTATGCTGTTAGCTGTGTGCTATACAGCAGCGAATTACTGTCTGTTTTTTTGAAACGTTATTGAAACACACACGACATACAAGAACATTACAAGACATCAGAACGACAACTTTACACAAGAGTAATCAAAGTTAAGTCATGTTATTTTCTTAGCATACAGAATTGCTCGCTGTTTGTTGCCTTCCAATTTTAATCTTTTTATCTATTTTTATCTTTGAAGAAAGCTGAGGTCAGGAGGTTGGCCGGAGCCATAGGAAACAAACTCATTGACCAATATACTAAACATAACTGTAAATAGATAACGTATACATGCAGGAATGCATAAACCGTTCCACTTACCATTGTTTTGTTCTCCTAATGCTCCACAACTATCACTTTAATTTGCATATCATGGTAGCTCTTTCAGTGTTGTCGTTTTGGTTGGTCAACCAACTGTATTGTATTGTATTGTATTGTACTTTATTTCTCTAACTGCACTGTTAGACAATTAGTTTTAATATTAAATTAAAGTAACCAACTGGCCCCTTGCGTAAATGTGTAATAACAAATTACATTTGACTTTTTTATTTTTTATAATTGCATTATTATTTAGTATATTTATTTTATAATAATAATAAAAATATTCATCTTGCTATTATTATATTATTTGTTATATATTTTTGTTTGCACTCTCACTGCATAAATCATTTTTAACAACATCAGACCGAACCACAGATAAACCATTTTAATTATTTTTCAAAATACATCCATCCATCCATCCATCCATCCATCCATCCATCCATCCATCCATCTTCTGCTTATCCGAGATCGAGTCGCGGGGACAGCAGCCTAAGCAGGGAAGCCCAGACTCCCCTCTCCCCAGCTACTTCGTTCAGCTCCTCCCGGCATATCCCGAGGCGTTTCCAGGCCAGTTGAGAGACATAGTTTCTCCAATGTGTCCTGGGTCTTCCCCGAGGCCACCTACCTATAGTATATATATACCTATATATTTTATGCCCTTTTTGTCACAATAACCAGAAATTTTTGGATTGTTTTCCAGTTTCCACGTTCTGTCCGTGTTTATTTGGGTTTTGTCTTGGTACTTCTGCTTCCTCCCACATCCTGCAAACATGTTAGGTTAATTGGTGGCGCTAACTCAACTTAACCTGGGTGCTGTTGGAGGTAGAGTCTGCACGAGACTGGGCTGCATCAAGCATTTAGCAAAAGAAGGTTTTTAAGTATTTAAAAAAAGCCCATACATATAAAAATAGAATATATCTGAGGGTTGCTGGGGGTGCTTTTGGCTTCCCACTTGTTTTGTAAAAAGTTGATTAAGTCACATGTTTAGAAGTACCGTAGTAGCAGTCGCCCTTTGTGTGTTCACTTACCTATTACACGTTGTGTTGTCATTTTTGTGTTTGCATCGTGATTGTAGGTGTTCTGTCCAGTGACCTGCCTGTTCACATCACCGTGTAACGAGCTCACTGCAACTTCACTGTTGGCTATTGCTTGTCAGCTAGGATAGGCACCAGCTCCAAAGGAGCAGTATAGAAAATGCATGGATTTTTTTCACCAGGGAAAACCACAAAATATGGTATATTTATATTAAAAGTATTTATGAAATTAGTGACAACGTTATTACAGCTTGACTGGGTCAATAACTAATAAGATTTGGAGGCATTATTATTTATGGCTGTAATATGAGTTTATTAACAAAAGCCTGCACTCTTTACTAAGGCTGCAACGATACAAAAAATTCACGGTTCGAAGAGTTTGTGTTACGGTTTGATATTTTTTCGACACAAAAAGTAAATTACCTTGCCTTTTTTCATTTTAGTTTTATTGAAATTGCCAACATTTTTCACATTTTGATCATTTTTCAACATTTTCAGCATGTCACGCATGTGGGAGGCGAAGCTCAGTGGCTCTTTGGTTGGCAATGCAACCTAAGCCAGAGTAGTTCATTGCAGATACGCTGAGCTTTCAGCAAAGAGCGGCGTCAGAAGTTGATAAAATAAATATGAAACTGCATATTGTTCGATACAGGGGTCACGGTTCGGCACGGATACACGTATTGTTACACCCCTACTTCTTACCCTTAGGCCCAAAATGCTGCCTCTCATACAAGCGTAATGCATATGTATTTTTTTTTCCCACTCTCCAAGCAAATAAAAAAAAAAGTGTGGTTATAATGAGTGAAATTGGTGCCGAGGGTTTTTCTCCAAGAGAAGGCGGATCATTGAGTTTGCCAATCATGTCATGATGCCACCCAATTTGATGAGGGTGTGACCTTTGCATGACGACTGGACACACTTCACAGACCAAATGAGCTCTCTGGTATTTCAAACTTGACGTGTTCCTGGCTGCAGTGCCATCTCCGCTCTTTCCAATGAGTGAGCGGCTTTCAAAACGGGATACTTGCTCCCTACTTCCTTATTTTTTTTCTCATTTTGTATTTTCCAGACATTCAAGAAACCGCCTCTCTCTTTTTTTTGGGGGCTCTGCATTTTCTGATGCTGCAACATCCTCTCTTGTTACACAAATGAGGAACAGATGTGAGAAAGTCATTTGTTGAGCATTTTAGCGTGGGAGGATATTTTTTTTTGTGACAAAAAGAGCATCTTGGGTTGTTGTGATGGTTAGAGTTGGCTGGTCAAGCACTCTTTCAGCTCCACAAATAATCAGAACCTACGTGGGATTTCTAATGTTGAAGGCAATCAGTGTTGGTGTGTGGATGGTAAAACTGAGCTGTTTGGTTTGTGTCGTAAGAAATGTGTAACATTAAAGTATCTCTAGATTTGTGAACGATAAACCGACGTGACTGGATATCCGGTTTGACAAGTGAAAGATGTGGCCGCATCGGTAGAGCCCTCCTGGATCGATAACAATTAGCCATAAATCCTTGGATTAATCGATTGTCGAGACTTGCACTGGGTATCGCAAGACTAGCAACCGGTTGACACTCAACACGACACGAGAGCTGGGCTGTCAGCGAAAGGATAGTCCCGCATGCTCTGTAGCTTAGCATGACTTAAGACGAAAATGGACCTAAATAGCATTAGCAGCGCGCTAGCTAGTCACCTGGAAAGATTTTCAACATATCAGCAAAACATACGTACATAATAGCGATCTGATTTTATCTTGTTTTTATGTGCTGTGTAAATCTTAAAGCAGGAACAACATCAAATTTAAAAGCACTAAATGAATACAGAACCACCGTCCACCAGTACCAGCCTGGAGTTGAATCCTATCTTAACCCGTGTATGTAGATGGACAGTGTAGGTGAAGTTTCCTAGATTCCCATTGTTTTTTGTAACGGAATCAATTATTAATAATGGTGACATACGTAAGAATACATTATGAGTAAAAAAAAAAATGAGTTAAAAATGCAATACCAAATCAGGATGAACAGAGGTTGGTATAGCTTGCCATGATGTATTATTTACTTTAAATAGTGCAATCCAAACCTGCACTTTGCACCCAAAGGTGAGGGACATTATGCAAATTCTTCAGTAAATGAATGTGGTGTGGTATCTTCAGTTGGGTGTTGAAACTTTCTCACCTGCGCGGGCCAATGGAAGCAGGGGCTTTTTTGTGTCGATAATCCTCCTGATCAGAGCAGCCATTTGAAAGAACGGTGCAACAACTAGCAAGTAATGTGGCCTCCTTGTACCTTATGCCGCTGAGAGGGTCGGGACGGGTCCTCCGTCTTGATGACGCGCTTTACGGAGACACTGAACAGGATACCTTGGTGTGGTGGTTTTGTGATAATAAGTTTTGATAACGTTGAGACCAAAGTGATGGCAGATGGCGTGCAGCAGTGTAAGGAAACAAGGTAATGCAAAAGAAGAATACATATGAAACGCTAGTGGAAATGTGTGACAAAAGGAATAAACGGTTAACAAAAATTACGGCTTCCGAGCCTTTCCTCTCTCCTCCTTCCTCCCCGGCAGAAGCAATTGCGTGCCATTTATAGCTTCTGCGTACAAAACATCTTAAATGGCACTTAAAAGGAGTTTCAAATAAGGACAGATGAGTTAAATATGAATATTGAATGAAGTGGATCAACTGACCTGACCAAAAGAATCAGCTGTATTTCACAGGTCCACGACAACTCCCATGACCACCACATACCCGGACGACAATGACGCCACAGACACAGACTGAATCGAGTAACGTCCTTATCGAGTTTTCAGCAGTAAAAGTGCTAGAAAAGCACTCCATATGAATCAATCCATATGAAGCCTGCCGTGCTTAAATCCAATGCTTTATTTCTTAGTATCGAGTCAATCGATTGATTGCCTTTTCAACGATGTTAGAAAGATATATGCTGTCCAGAATGGAAACTTAGTGTACACAGATCGATGTAGTTGAATCATGGGAATATAAATGGATGCATCGATGTAGTGAATGAATTGTTACGCCCCTACTAATTATCTCAGGTTTTTAAATCTTATTTGACAACACAACATGAGGGTATTGACTACGGGGCGTTGGTTTCATTTTGTTAGACGTGTTTGCGTGTGCGCCTATAACATGCATGAGCGATTTAAAGAAAAAAAAATTGATAATATATGGGAAACGGTGCGTTAAATAACATTCTTCTCTTGTCATGTTAGCACCCTTTTGTTGAGGCAAGGCTTTGCAAACCCCCCCCCCCCCCCCCCCCCCCCCCCAAAAAAAATCCAAAGCAAAAGCCAGAGTTATTCTTTGGATGCTCATTGAACTTGTGAGGTAGCTCAAGTCTTACAAGCTTTGCTTGCGTCACTGAATGCGACAGTAAATCATTTTTCACCTAAATGTTGTTTTGACGTCTGAATTTTGCAACAACTTCAAACGCTCCACTTGTTTTTTATTTTGTTACAGTTGGCAAGTTGAGTTTGTGGCAGTCTTGTGGGCTTCCTCGCGTCGTTCCTTCTCACAGCGCGACGGCTCTGTTCAGACTTCGATCGTAGGGAAATGCCGAGTCATTACAGAATGTTTGAGGTTGTCGTCAGTGACGTTTGATTTGATCGATTGACTCAAAGCTGCAAGACAAGCTGTGGTTGACTTGGTCATTGTTTGTCACAGACTGAAATGGATAACCCATGACGTTTTAAGCGTACATGATACCAGACCCTCTTTTCCCGCACAGGTCATGTGATACTGCTCTTGTATTGCAGGTCTGTTCAGTGCTTAGGAAACCATTTTTCCATTTTCCAATAATGGGTCAAAGTGCCGCTACAGGTACAGTGTTTAGTAACATTAGTGTTTTCCATATATTTACTTGTTTGGAAAATATGGTACTGTCAAGTGCACGAGCGTGCCAAGTTTTCAACTGGATGGATTATTGACTGTATTTCTATTCATTTCTATCAAGGAAGTTGACACCTCACAACACACAACAAGCCAAAGAAAAAGATAGACTTGTGTAGTTAGTGCATTAGATGCAGACTATGTCATGTACTGCAAGTATAGGTAAAGTATTGGATGGTTTGGTGACGTCTCATGCAATTCTGCATGATGCACCAAATTTGGGTGGAATTCCTAATCTTATGTTTTGTTGTTGTTGTGCAGCTCCCCTTTGTAGTGTTTCCTATTGTTTATTTCACAGAATCCTCTGCAGCCATTGACCCATTCATCCACGTCTTGGACAACCTTTAGCCCCATAGAAAAGTCATCACTTGGCTATCCCTACGCCACTGTTGGCTTATCACGTGTTGGGATGAATCAGAGATGATTTTTTTTATTTACTTGCATTTTCCACCACCCCCTGTGGTTATGTTTGGCCAAAGAGGAGGAGAAATGAGTGGAGAAAGACAGAATGGATGAAAAACATGATACATACGCCAGTGGACCGGAGCGCTACTCTAATTCACTCAACATCTGTTTCCATTTTGGTGTTTGCTTTCAACTTTATGCCAGAGAATATGGAGCCCCCAAAGAGACAGGCTTGTTTTCAAGTGGTAATTTGGCATGATCCTTTTTTTTGCACTCATCCTCATTTTAGACTAGATGTTTTCTGCGTTCATAAACCTTTCAGCCTGGAGGAGACAGGAATGATGTATTTTTGGCAGGGAACCTGATGAGGCTTGCATAGATGTTTAGTTATTCTGGCTTCATTAAAACGTTATTTGACGAGATACACACTTCAACATCGGCCACTGTACAAGTAAAAGATTCAGTGCAAGAGCTGCCTCTATTAACATAGTACACACAACAAGTTGGGATATTGGCAGCTGACAATTTTTGTTATTATACTACTCTTGTAGTTATGGCATAGAAAACCTGTTTTTGACCTTCTAAATACGATTTTTAACATTATTAGAGCCCTCTAGACATGAAATAACACCCATATAGTCACCTTTACCTTCGTATTACCCAATAGAGTTGATATAATCAGCCATTTAAGACAAGTAAGACCCATGATCGTGTGTGTTGCAATAAATGTCTATGTACGTGTGGACAGGAAGTGACGTCCATGGTGTAGAGTTGAGTTTTATCTGGATTATGGCCACAACAGTAGCCCGTGTTATTATTGTGCCTGTTGTGAGATAATTGAAAGCCTTTTGTGGCTGGCTAATGGGCAGCTACTTTAGCATCACAGGTGTCTTTGTGGGCTTTCTGGGCGCCGTCGTGGCGATGCTGGCGTTTTGGGTGGTTGGTGGGATTTGGTGTGTTGAGGGTTGGGTTTTTTTCCCCCCCTTTCGTTGCGTGTGTTTGCCGAGCGTTGGGTGCGACTGGTGCGTGAGATGTCTGAGGCATGATGGACGCTGTGTTTGTTTACAACATGTCACATGTAGGAGAAAAGGCTTGATTTGCTAGTTTTTCTTTCCCAGTTGAGAAAACTGCCCGTGTCGGTCGTCGGTGTTCATGCGCTCACCTTGTTCATTCTGTTTAAAACCGAAATATTCTTACACTGGGGCCGTTGGCTGTGGCATTCGCCTCAGAAAGCATCGCATCTGTGCCTTCATTCATAGCAACGTATGCTGCCTCACGAAGCTAACTGCTCTGTCTACTCACTAGCAGCCCCGCCTCCACAAAGAGGCTGAATGAGATGATTGAGGGCTCACTCTGTCTGTTCATTCCACTATAGAACCAATGCACACAGACAGATGCAGAGTGCGCCCTCTTGTCATCCAGCCTGTGTGGCGCAGAGAGACGAGCAGATGAAACACACACGCATACATGCACATGTCAATTTATTGGTAGCATCATATTTATCGACCTGTTTTTTATCGTTCTATTAATCGATTTATCGATTATCCTGACAGGCCTAATACGGGTTATGGCAAGCAGCAAAATATTTGTTTATTTCAATTGTTTTCCCCACTTTCTCAGGCAAATAAATCGATTTTATTACTAAAATAAGCTCAGTGTCGTCAGACAGAGACCATTGACTTTTTTTGTTAGCCACTGGAAGACAGATTTTCGCACAGCACGAAAGCATGGGCAACACGATCAAAGCTATTTCCGATGATGTCGACTCAAACTGGCTGGAATGAATTAAAAATACAGCGGCCCCTCTCCAAGCAATTAGCGGCGTTGTCGTTCTCGCTTTAGTCTTAATCTCGATAACATGATTGCTCACTCCATATCTGTGTTGGCTATTTGTGGCTTGGCTGAGTTCCGTGGCATGAAGTAACGGTTCCAGCGTTCCCTCTCGCTGTTTCCCCTGAGTCACTGACAGCTGTCGAGTCAGCAGATCACAGGCACTCGCCTCCAACGCCAAAGCTGCACCTGGTGAGCAGCGCTCATATTGCCATTGATGAGTCTCTCGTGGGGGGGGGAAAGCTGTGTGCTTGTTAGCATGCTGGCCGTGTTGCTGTGTGATTTAATTAATCTGCAGACCATTTCCTTTTAATGGTTATCCGTCATGGTAATTAACAGATAATTGTCTTGAGGGCTGGCAGCTCTCCTGTCACGATTCAGTTTGAAGGGAAAAGTGGGCAGGCTTTTTTAGGGTATATAAATGTGAATCTTTTTAAAGTTGTGAAATAACGCACATGCGTTCAACCCAGAAGACAACATTGCCGTTTGGAATGAGTTTTGTCTCATCATAAGCTGCGATTGGCTGGCAACCAGTCCAGGGTGCACCCTACCTCTCGCCCAAAGTCAGTTGGGATAGGCTGCAGCATACCCCCGCGACCCTAATGAGGATAACAGGCATAATAAGTAGGGGTGTAATGGTACACTAAAATGTAATTTCGGTTCAGTTTAGTCTCTTGAAGTGCTCTGTTCATTTTCGGTAAAAAAAAGGAAGAAAAAAATGACTTAAAATGCTTTTATTTAAAACAAATTTTGAAAACAAAATTGAAAAATTAATACGTAATAATAATAATACGTTTTTAAAAATAGAAAAATAATAATAAAATACAATAAAAACTGTTGTATTTAAACAACTGTTTAAAACATTGTGGCGAAATGTAATGGACAGTTACAGTTAAATAGCTCTCTGTTGCGTGTGCAATATCTCGTTGACGGCATAACTTTTAGCTTTTTCATGAAGTGCTGGTATAACTTTCCGGCTAAAGTGAGGACGCGATGTTATTTCGTAGCGAGGTTCAAGAACTTTACTCATACGATTATGAAAAAATGATTAGACCACCCTTGTTTCTTCAGTTTATTGATCCATTTTAATACCTAGTACAACTAAAGGTACATTTGTTTGGACAAATATAATGACGTAACAAATATAGCTCATAAGAGTTGAATTTAAGAGCTGATATCTAGCAACTTCAATGGGGTTCTTGATAATAACCAAAATCGCTTAAGTTGTAACATGAATAGCTAAAAAAAAAATGTACCTGTTATGAGCTATTTTTGTTGTCATTGTTATATTTGTCCAAACAAAGGTACTTTCAGTTGTATCAGGCATTAAAATGATCAAGAAACTAAAGAAACAAAGATGGTTTAATCATTTTTTCCATGACTGTCCTCAAAGTCAACGACTGAATATGGACGGAATCTCGTGGCTGTAAAAACTCCAATACCATGTGTTACTGCTTTGGCCCCGTCAGAGTTGCTTGCTAGAGGTTGTTTACATGCTGAAGTTATCGGTGTTTGCACTAAGATGGTTTTCTTTCTTGTAGATGTAACATTCACTGCTGGATGATGCCGCTTTAAGTGTGCTAACATGTTAGACGTGTTTCCTGCAGCATACCCGATATCCGTGGAACAATGTCGACACATGACTGTGGATTTATCCACTTGCCTTTGTCCAGCCGTAATTTTAACAGGAACAGAGTTCCCAAACAGGAGACTGTAGTGAGATGGTAGGGTCTTCAAGCTCAGGCTTCTTGCTTGCATTTGCCATGATGCCATTTGTCACGCCTGCGAGCTACAAGCGTTGCTCCCCCGTTGTCAGTAGTGTCCGACACTCAGAGGCATCTGTGCGGAAACTCGCCCCGGGGCTTTAGTTCCGCGTGAAGCACTTAGATCACTCTAGTAATAAATATAATGAGAAAAATAGCATAAAATATAACCGAAGTGGTACGCAAGTGGACCGAACCGGACATTTAGAACCGAATCGGGTCAATACATCCATGTGAACCGTTCCACCCCTTCCACAGGTTGTGACTTTATGCTTATTTTTATTACCGGGCAGCTGTCAAAAACACCACGCACATTTTTGTATTTTTATTTTGGAGCACACCGGAATTACCCATAAACGAAGTGTAAACAGTCTGAGAATGTGAGGTAAATCTCAACCTCCCCTTTTAAGCGCAGATAGAATTCCCCAGCAGCATGTGGAAATGTTTATCTTTCAATGATGACTTCATCTTGTTGATGTTGTCAAAGCAGCCATTCCTGGGTCTCTCCATGGTACCGCTGCTCCATTTTTGAACAATTACAGGATCTCCGTCGTTGCGCTGCACTCGACCCATTCTTCACGTTTCTCTCTCTACAGTCATCGAGTGTATTGTTGGAGTTGGGGCTTTAGGAAAAGTAAAGAACAGTCTTTACGTATTTTGTCTTATTTCTTCAAAGTAAAGGAAATAGGTACACACGTGTTACACACACGCAACCGTATTGTGTCAGTATAGTACAGATGAGAAACGTGTTTTTCTGGCTTGCTTTACATATACATTGCATATGGTAGGATGGCCGTCTGACAACTGTAATACTTCTAGTAAACGCACCTTCAGGCCTGTCACGATAATAAATAAATCGATAAATTGAACGATTAAGAAGAAACAGGTGGATAATTATGAGGCCTCGATTAAATTGATATGTGCGCATATGCCAACAGTATGTGTTTCATCTGCTCGTTGCTCTGTACCACACAGGCTGCATGGCAAGAGGGTTCACTCTGCATCTGTTTGTACACATTGGTTCTATAGTGGAATGAACGGCAAGAATGAGCCCTCCTGTCCTCTCATTCAGCCTGTTTGTGGAGGCGGGGCTAATAGTGAATGGACACAGAATGCTAGCACCAAATTAGCCTCGTGAGAAAGCATGTGCAAACTTGAATGAAGGCACGGAAGCAATGGTTTCTAAGGCGAACGCAACAGACCCAGTGTGGGAATATTTCAGTTTTAAACAGAATGAAAAGGTGAGTGCATTTGTTGGAAAGTACTGACGAGGAAAAAGGGGAACACGACCAACTTGAGGCGAAAACAATCCTCGTGGTCCCGCGAAACATTATGTGGGGACTGGCACACCTTGGGAGAAAGTGCCAGCCAGGCTTCGAGCTTCACAAGTCTGCCACTCCTGCGTCTACGCTCCTCCCGCAGCAGGAACTCTGGCATGTCAGCCAGGTAAGAGTCCTCACAACAAAAGATAAAACAAAGATAAAGCTGATCACAGTGAGCGGCAAGCCAGACACACCGGCGTATAATATGCCATATAATTCATGAAAAGATGGTGTTAAAAAAATGCCGATGCAATCGAATATCAACGGTAATTTTTATCCCAATTATTGACTAGAAAAATTTGTTATTGTAACAGGCCTATGTATGAGGATTTAAATGGATCTCTGGGGGGTCCCCTTTAGCTAGAGAGAAGAAATTTTGGCTCTGATGCTGTTGTTTATGCTGGTTGGTCATAGGAAGTGCAGCCTTTTGAGTCATCCATAATCCGAGTGGATGACTCAATTTTACTGCTACCCTAAAACCCTTTGCACTATGTTTACCAGCCAGGTGTCATTACTATTATCCAGCATGCCAACACATAACCACATCTAATTTGTTTTTGTTAATGGCCACCTTGTTTTTAGTTTGGATTAAAGTGCTCATGACACCAAAAAAGGTTTGAAAAAACCAAAAGTACTCACTTAATAAAACATGTTTGTCATACTGCTGTCATAGATAAATAAACAACTATGAAATGAAGCGGTGCTTTTAACACTCCTCCCAGCAAGTTTTCTGAACTCACGCCATGGTGACGTTCGGGGAACCAGATTCAGACACACGCAGCCATGAACTCACGGCAAAGACAATAAAGTGACATTTTCACAACAATAACACAATAACATTAACTGATAATATCTTGTGTGTGTTATATGGTATAACACACAGAAATTAATAGCCACAAGTATTTTTTTTTTTTTTTTTTTTGTAACACTGACAGCTCTACGCACATTGCAAAATAAAAGACATTGCTAATTTAGCCCTGGAATGAAAACCCATACTATTATTCTAAGATACCTAGAATAGATCTAGTAAAAAATATGGATTTACTTACTGAAGCTTACAGATCAACTGCTATCCATGTTTTGCTAGCAATTCACATTCAGAACACTTAAGGGTGACACTGGCAACCAGATGCAAACATAGCCACGAACGCACGCGAAGAAAGTGACATCCATCCATCCGCTTTCTATGCCGCTTAATCCTCTTTATCGTCGCGGGGGTATGCTGGGGCCTATAGAGGCGGGGTACACCCTGGACTAGTCGCACGGTGGCCTTGTGGTTAGCATGTTGGCCACATAGTCAGGAGATCTGGAAGAACCAGGTTTGAATCTCTGTTGGGCATCTCTGTGTGGAGTCTTCCTGAACGTGCCTGTGTTTTTTCTGGGTACTCCGGTTTTCTCCCACTTTCCAAAAACGTGAATGTTAGGTTAATTGGCGACCTTAAATTGCTCATAGGTGTGAATGGATGTGTAGTTACCTTTTTTGGGGATGTTGGAATTGTCCTGACTTTTCCCTGTTATACAGCACCACTGGCCAAAAGCACTCATCATAACTAAATTGAAATATTTGTTATTAATCCATGTGATCGGTATTGGTATCGGCCAATTTCACTCCAGGATGATCGGTATCAGAATCAGCAGTATAAAACCCTGATCAGAGCATCTCTAGAAGTGACCCATTTGGGTCTCAAATTTCACGTCAACAAAAGTAGTCGACGATGTATGCCGACGTCGAATCAATCTGGCACTTTTTAGTGAAAAGGATAACACACCCCTTTTCCACTGTGGCAAGCTTTGGTGTTGGTGCTGGATTAAGTTCAAGGCCGGGGCGGAACCGAGTCGCCTGCGAACTGACTCGACACCAGTTTCATTTTCCATTGTCCTGCCGCCGTGTCATTACGCCACACATGTTATGCCTCTGATCAGGAAATAACAGGAAGTGTTGACCATTTTAACATAAAGACTGCACATTGCAGGCTTTGAGTTTGTGGGGAGCTCGTAGCGAGGGGCGGATTATCTATCTCATCACCATTGTTTTCTGCCTGAAAGAGAAAAACATATGAAACCAGAACACAGTTGCATGATAAATGTTACATCAATATCAGTTTACAGTGAAACTAGTTTGCTGGTATACGTACAAATGAGAAGGTGAAGGGTGGCGAGGCTTTCATTCATTTCACAACAGCAAGCTAGCATGCTAACATTAACAGCAGGCTAGTACACCCAAAACTGTGCTGTGAATATTAAATTAAACAAATGCAATTTATGGGAGTCCAGGCAGGTCTGACTTGTGCTTGGGTCTTCTTTTGTGATGGCCTCCAGGGTTCCGGTGGAGTTGGGAGAAGCACAGCGTTGTGGTATTTAACCCACCAGCAAGCTGGCACGTTCGTGTCTGTGCCCCAAAACTTTGTAAAGCTCCTCAAAATAAGGCTTTACTGTCCTCCGACCACTGTGACTCCAGCTAGGTCTTTCTTTCGGTCTCTTTGTTGTTAATTTGTTCGAAAGAACCATGACAATGGAAAGCAAAACCTCCGAGAACCAGCTCCAAAAAAGCTCCGAAAGTGAACCAAGACTTAATGCGTTTAAGTCAACGGGTTGGCAACATACGGTAACTGTCCAGTTAGCAATGAAACCATGAAAATCCACGAGCCATCCAGCGAGGCTACGTGCTGACATCCTCAAATAAGCAATCAAAATGGTGTCAAATCCTCTCTTCATCATAATCCCCAGTATGTTTAACTGCCGCTCTTTGTTTTCTTCTGGGTCCACTTTTATATTACATTGTCCAACAGTTCCGTCTTGACAATCAACATCCTACACAAGAAAAGTGCACTACATCCAGTGTCATTATGGGACCCGTGACAATGGCAACACTGCGTAATGCGTACCAAAGTGGCTCCAGACACAAATCCAAGATGCATTTTTTTTCAATATCATTTTTTTAAAGAGTTATGTCGCACCCATCTTTTAAAAAAAATTGCGGCTTTTAATGGCATAAACAGCCCGGTTTGAAGAGGGGAAAAAAAACATCCTTGCTGTGGTGAAATACCTCTTCAATGAGAACAGGGACCTAAACATTCCTTCAGTGCTGAATTGGCCTTTTCTTGTTAATGTGGCTGACTTTTTCTTTTTTTTCATCTCTATGGGCTGTAAACTTCATCCAACCACACCTCAGTCTTTATCTAGCCCGAGCTTCAACCTCACTACCAAACTCCTCAACCGCAATGTCTCGGTCCTCACTTTTGTTTTGTCTCATTCTGTGTAGTGTAGTTGACAGAAGACGGTCTAATGTGTGTGTCTGAGCATACCTTAAATCAGCCACTCGCAGCTGGTGGGTTGCAGCTATAAAAGTGGGTCGCAGACCCGTTTTTGAGTGGGTCGTGAAAATAATGTAATGAGCGTGAATGCCGTGCGTGCCATATTTCTGGCCGTCTTTGTCATTAAACTTGTTTTGTGCTGGCACACACTTTTATTTTGCACTACATCAAATTCAAACTGCACTTTTATTGTCTTTTCATGAAATGTGAGTTGAAGAATGTCCGCAATTTGGGTCGCCGTGTGTATTTAAAGGGATGAATGGTGGGTCCCGTAGCCAAACCTGTTGGGAACCACTGCTGTAAATGGTCTAAAGCAGGGGTGTCCAAACTTTTTCCACTGAGGGCCACAGAGTGAAAAATTAAATGATGCAAGGGGACACTTTGATATTTTATATATATTTATATGAGAAAAAAAAGCTTCTCAGCTTTATTTAACTTTATTCTCATAAAATCAAAGCTGTTTTTTCCAATTGCTGCTGTTTTTTTCTCTCCAATTTTTTCCCATCCAACTATTTCATCTTTCTCGTAGTTATGACTTTATTCCCATAATATTTTGACTTTATTCTTGTAACATTTTAACTTCTGCAACCTGATTTTCAAATAATTACGACTTTAGTCATTAGTATGTGTTTTTCATAATATTTCGACTTAGAATTTATTTATTTTTTTTATATTTCAACTTTATGCTACTAAATGACATTATTGTTCCTCATATTATGTTATTCTCGTTAAAATTGAAAACTTTAAACTTTTTCTTCTTAGCATACGCTGCTTTCTTGTAAACCTTTTTCTCCTTTTTTTTTTTTTTTGTTAAATTGTGTTTTTAGAATGTGCCGCGGGCCACACTTTGGACACACCTGGTGTAAAGGCTCGCAAATGACACTGCAAAACGACGAAAAGCAGCCCCAAAGAGAATATTTCTGCTTTAATTTAGTGCCTTGTGTGATGAGATTGCAAACTCTGTTGTGCGGGTCTGTCTTGGCAACAGCTTCCGTTGCTTTATTCCTGTACTGGAGCCAGACAAGACACAATACCTGCATCACCCAGCCGTCTTCGCGGCGGCATGCGGGCTGTCGGTTGTTGCGAGCTTATTGATGCTACTTTGAAAAGTGGTGATAAGCATTTGTCGTTACACAACTATTTCGAGATGCGAGAGAGAGAGAGAGAGAGAGAGAGAGAGCATGTGACAAAGAATGGTGGCTCTTGGTAAATGTGTGATGACATGTTTAACTCCATATTCTATTATTATATGTTAAATACGAATTACATCTACTTTAAATGGGGTATGTAAAGCCCAGGGGTGTCACAAGCTTTTGCTTGGACATACAAGCAGGAGCTTGTATGAAGTTTTTTGTTTGTTTTTTTTTCTTCTTGACAGGGAAGGATGTGTATGGCAGGAGCTCTGTTGATGAAACTGGAAATTTTAACTATTTTGGTGCTTTCCTGACGACACTTCATGAACACAAGATCAGTGCTGCTTGCTGAATCCCCCAACTTTAACTTGGCTAGTCGAGAGGTACAGATACAAGTATCGATACTGCTAGCAAGTCTAGCTAACTAGCAAACTGCTGAAGTTCAAAGAGGTTGCTTAGCAACAATGTCAAACACAAAGGAAAATTATTCTGGCTCTGAACTTGCAGAGGAAAATGATTCTGGCTCTGAATTCAAAGTGGACATGGAAACTTTGGCAGAATACCTAGCTAGTCCAAGATACCAAGAGTTGCAAAATGCTATCAAGAGCTGCAATGAAGCCTTTGATAGAAGCTTCGAGAGTAGAGAGATCACTCTACCACAAATAGTGCGAGCAATTGAGAAGCTGCATTCAACTGTAGAGATACAGTCTGAAGAAAATAGAGCACAGAACAAGTATATCAAAATACTAAGAAAAGAAGTCAAGAAGTTGCAAGATGAAACTGCAGACCTGAGCGCTGCTCTTAAGGAGGTTAAATACCCTATGGAAGATATCAAGGCTCTGCAGGACAACATTAAGGTACTGCTGAATGATAATGCTGCCTTGCGCTCTGCTCTTCAGGAAGCGATAAACCGTAAAGAAAATACGGCATTTTGCAAGGATGTTAGGGTTCTGCAGGATGACATCAGGGCATTACTGGAAGACAACGCTGCCTTGCGCACTGCTCTCAAGGATGCTATAAACCATATGGAAGCCGCCTCACGTACTGATCTTAAGGATGCTAAAGACCCCAGGGAAGAAAATAGAGCACTATGCAATGATATCAACATTCTACAACGAGGATATCAAGGCACTATTGAAGGATAATGCTGACTTTCGCACCACCCTTGAGGAAGAGAAAGAAGCAAAGGAGAATATCAAGGAGCAAATTAAAAACTTCATTGACGAGATGGATCAGATGGCACGAATGAATGATGTGGTCCTCACAGAGCTCCAAATCACACCCAAGTCAAGCGATGTTCCTTCAGTGAAGCAACAGATTGCTAACTTCCTACACTCGAAGGAGGTGGATGTCGATGTCAACAGTATTGACACTTGCGTCCCACTCCATGGCAGAAACAACACCGCACCTGTCATCTTTAAGTTCACCAACAGGGTATTCAAAACTGCACTGCTGAAACAGGGAAAGAAGCTAAGAGGCACCAACGTCTACATGAATGAGCATCTGACAAAACGCAATTCTGACATCGCCAAAAAAGCACGAGACCTGAGGAAGCAAGGAAAATCTACATCAAACTAAAAGGAGGTCCAGGAGTCGCAAGAGTGCTTGTCCAAGATATCAGCGATCTGGGAACATATTAAAGACCTTATGACGATGACAATAAGCATAATTGCAATAACCTTGACGTAGTTAATAAAAGGAACTCTTGTATACAAACTCAGTGTCACTAGCAGTGCAAAACCAAAGAAGATGTGGATATCAACAGGAGAGGAAGGACAGGATAAACAGAAAAACAGAAGGAAAGGAAAAGGAGGGGGAAAAAAAAGAATTTTTTTTTTTTTTTTTTTTTTTTTTTTTTAGCATTTGTGTACCTGTATACTGTATATGTATATATGTGCGTACTTGTGTAGGTGCAGATGTAAGTGTATATATATGTATGTGCGTGTTTGTATGTGTATGTACACACATGTATGTATTAGCAATTGATGTGCTACAAAAAGGGGATAGGATTAAATAAGCTCTGCTTCTTCCTACTCCTTTTCGGACATATGCATGTTCGAAATAAATAAAACCAATACCAATACCAATACCAATACACAGACATCGCAGCACACGAGTGATGCTGGTTACGCCGAGTGCAGGCGGGGTCGCAAGGTTTATAGCGTGCATAAAGGACTTAATGTGCATTTCCAAACCTGCCTTTGCGCACTGCCACATCCATATCACATGTGTTATCATTCACAGTAGGGATGCCATGATAGACTTCTGGCTGCCCTCTTCCCGCGAAGCAGCTTTTCTCTAAATGAGAAATATCATCACCTTTTAATCTTGCTAGATCTTGTGGCACCCTTCGTAAAGGCTGGATTGTGCTTCTGCGAGTACTGAGCCGTGTTTTGCATTGGGATCAAATACTTATTTCCTTAAATAGAAATGCATGCATGACTAATTGAATGTTATTTATTCTGCTTCCTTTTTTACACTCAGTCTCTCATTGGTGCAATAAACTTACCATAAAAATTCTGGACTGTTCTAGGGAGTAAACTTAACAAAAATCCGCAGGGGATCAAATACCTTTTATCCCCACTGTATAGCCTCTAAATCGACACAAATTCAGTGGGCCAAATGAATTTATTTGCAGGTTTGTGCAGGTGCAGCAGGTTTGTTTTGGGATTTCTACAGCTTCACTTGGCACTTGTGCATCCTTTTCACATGAAATACACCCAATAACTGTTTTGCCTACCCCTTGGCATTCCATTTTAGCGGTACTTGCAGCTTTGAGGTCATATTTGTTTACTTTGGCATGGGTGGGTTGATGAACTGACACGGGATCGCTTCAGACAGTCCACATTTAATCGCTGTGTGTGCGTGTGACACATTTGACGTGACAGGTCACTGGACAAGCCTTTTTGGTGCCGAATTTGGTTTTGTCAGACTTTGCTTCATTCAAGTATCTCTTGTTGAAAGCCGCCTCTTGTTTTTCAACGACAAGGTGCCAGATGATGTGAGCTATCTCAAAGGAACAAACAGCTGGAGGGAGTTTGGCACACGAAGGGTATTGCACTTAATCCGGCTGCCTTAATCAGACCAATTTTGACAGAAACACACACTGAAACACTGCTTTGTCACTGTGAGGGTCATGCATTTCATACATCTGCCATTACTAAGGATCTCCGACTGCTGTCATTTCTTAGCACGGTTGCCACAGTATTATATGTATTTCACTTTCAGTGTCCTATACTTTAAATGGTCTTGAGCATGAACACACACAGTTGCCAACCAATAGCAGCAGATGCTGTCATTTTAACACTATTTTAACAAGCTGGAAAGATGGTAACAGGATAACAGATGGTCCTCATCTTGTAAACGACAGCAAAGTTGATTCAAATGTTGTATTTTTGGTCTCCGCAGGGCTACCATAGAGGAAGTGGAGGGGGATGTGTGCGAGTTGGAATCCAAGCTCGACAAAGTGAGTACCCACCCAAGAACAACATGACTTAATTGTGCATGTGTTCTGTCGTGTCAACCTGCAGCCTCAGAGGCCATTGGCCATCCTGTAGGTGGAAAATACAGTATGATAATAGTATGATCCTGTACTACAAGAATCCAGTGGTATTTTTGTTTTAGAAAAAAGTTGTACTATTACATATTTGTATGTGAATTAAGTTATTATAGTAAGCATTATTTCTTATAATACTTAGGCTTTATTCTTGCAACATTGCTCATTTTTATCGTAGCATTAAGGATATTCTTGTAGCATTCTGACTTTTATTCGCCAAGCATGTGGTGTTTTTTCCTGTAATTTTACTGCTTTGTCACCTTTTTGATGTTCAGATATCATTTATGTCCTCTGTGTTACAATCTCAGGTGGTAAAAAAAAAAAAAAATCCACTACAGTCTAGGGGTGTAACAATACGTGTATCTCTATCGAACCGTTCAATACACTCGCGTACCAAACCGTGACCCTTGCATCGAACAATACGCAGTTTCATATTTATTTGATCAACCTCTGACGGCATTCTGTGCTGAAAGCTCAGTGTGTCTGCGATCGACTACTCCGGCTTAGGTTGCATTGTCAAGCACAGAGCCACTGAGCTCTGCCTCCCACATTCAGACCATGCTGGAAATGTTGAAAAAATTGAAAAATGTTGGCAATTTCAATAAAATTCAAATTAAAAAGGCAAGGTAATTTATTTTTTGTGTCGAAAAAATATCGAACCGTAACGTAATTAAAACCACCAACTTGTGAATGTAGTATTCTACGCTATTCTGCTCTCCCTAGGTGTCAGTAATTGTCCAGTGAGACCACCACCAAGCGCCAGACTTGAACAACCGGCTTTTATTTCAAGTTTAAATGATCTCGCAACAGACACAATAATAATGACATAATAATAAAAAGAATCATCAATAATCATAACATGTGTTACTGTTGTGGCCATAAAACTCAACTCTGAACCCCTGACGTCACTTCCTGTCTGCCATTGATTCTGCTCCCCTACAAGGTGGATGCCACATTCGCCGGCCAATGCATATGCCCGACTGAGAGCATTACTTGGCCTATGACAAAACTACTACTAACAGTGTGAACGCTAACCGCGCTGTTTCAGATGGCGTACCCTATATTGACATCAAACCAACTCATCTCGCTCAAACAGCAGAAGCTATGTTTTTTTGTAACTGAGGGAAAGACCTTGAGGCCAGATTTTTTACGTCCATTGTTCCTGGACCCACTGTGTCCTCCCCCTCCCCCTCCTTCCCCCTCCTCACCCCACCACCTCTGTGACTCAGTCCAGCCTTCACTTCCCTTCCTGCTGCTGTAAAGAGGAAGGATCTTCTGGCGAGTGGGTGTGTCTTTTTGCAAGCATAATGTGTGTGTGGTTGGGTGGATACTTTTCAACAGTCTCACACACACACACACACACACACACACACACACACACACACACACACACACACACACACACAAGTAGCACACTTTCAACAGGGGCCAGCATGAAAGGATTACGTTGCCATTATTGTGTGTGAACTCTCTCGAGTCTTCCGCTTCCCACATTAATGCGACTTTAACAGACTCGTCAAGGAGCGTAGCTATGAATATAGTGACGCTGCGCTCCCGTCAATTGTAAATTCACACTTGCTATTCATTTTCCCTCGTAGAAGAGTCTGAAATAGTGGTGCTCCTATTGAAATGAATGTTACAGAAATGAATAGCTCTTGGCCATTTTCATTTTGTAAAAGTAGCTCTAACAAGAAAAAATGTTGGCGACCCCTCATTTGGCCAATAGTACATTTAAAAATGTACACTTAATCAACGTGATTGGTATCGGCAACATAAAACCCTGATCGGAGCATCCAAAGTCTCAAACCTTGCAAATGGTAGAGAAAGTGTTCGGTTTACGCTGTTTTTATCAACACCTTTCACCTTGTCACTCAATACATGCACATGTTCCAGCAGCTATTAAAAGAGCGGTTATGACTCTGCCCTGTCCATAAGATCAGAGTTACCTTAAGATGGCTGAAGGACGAAAGCCACTTGTGTTTCTCAGAATTCTAATGATTAGGATAAGGAATTCTTCTTAAAATACACTAATACTAATGCCAAACCATTGTTTCATTGGATACAATGGAGGAAGAGTCACCAAGGTTAACGTTTTTTTTTTTTTTTGTCATGCAGTGTTTTGCTTCACATAATTACAAATGTGGAGACAATTGGGGGAAGAGGATTGTACAGCATTTGAATATTTCTTGTGCTTATATGAGTAGAGGGAAAATATTCTGTTTGTTTTTAAAGGGGCCCTGTTCTGTTCATTTCAGGGGCTCTTAAAATGACACTAGATCCCAGTGGAGCACTATAGTAAGTTTTTTTCAAGAAAATACTTCCTAACTCTCAAGGTTGTGTACAGGGCAAATCTGCGTTGTTCTCGCTTGAATTTAGTAGCGTCCTCCCCTGACGACGCCTACTCTGTTGCGATTGGTCATGGGTTGAGGGTCGGCTTAAAAACACACCAGCCTCATGGTGTACAACATTTTAAAAAAATAAATGTGTGAAAAGTTGTAAATGTCAGATATGGCCCCTTTTTTAAATGTGAATTGTTTCTTCCAGGCCTTCGCAGTTGAGATTTTTCTCTGCTGTATTTTGGCTGAAGACATCTCTGTGGGAGAGAATGGAGGACAGCCAAGCTCTGTTTATGTTCGCATAACCTGAAATTATCTCTGTCGCCCCCCTAGTGACTCAGAACGGAAAGATGTGCCTTTTGTTATTTTTTAGAGTCTCGGTGGTGGCTGGTCTCCTACTTAACATCACCTAATCTAATTGCCAAATTGTTTTATTCCCTTTTCTTTGTTTAGCTGGTGAAGTTGTGTATCGGGATGATAGATGCTGGGAAAGCTTACAATGCTGCCAACAAACAGTTTGTCAACGGGATCCGGGAGCTTGCCCTGCAGTCCACCAAGGATGAGGTCATCGAGGTAAACAAAGAGATCTGGCATAGACCACTTTTGAGTTTTCAGAACAAAGCTGCATTTGAAAAGACTTGATATATTGCAGAAGATATTACAGTCTACCACAGTACTGATCACTGACTTTGAAAATATTTATCCTAAAGCCAGTTTAAAAAATACTTGTCTCATATTCTTGTCAATACAGTATCTTGCCAAACCTGACCTAACCTCCTGGGTGTGACGCTGATGTTGACAATTGTCTTGTCTTCTTGAAGTCCTCTACCACTCTGCTAAATGCAGTAAAACCAATCCAAGACAAACTAAAGAACTAAAGAAGTCACGCCCACACATACAGTCGGTGTGAAAGTCACTCCTAGTAAATGTATGGAGAGACCACTGGTACTGGTCATCCATCCAAAGCTTGTTGACTATGTTGGAGAGACCACAAGCACTGATCCTCCTTCCAAAACCTCTGGAGACTATGTTAGAGAGACCACAAGCACTGATCGTCATTCCAAAGCTTCTAGAGACTTTGTTGAAGACACGACAATAATGATCCCTCTTTCAAAAGCTTATAGTGAGACCACAAGCACTATTCCTCCTTCGAAATCTTGTAGAGACTATGTTGGGGAGACCACAAGCACTGTTCCTTCTTCCAAAGCTGTCGAGGCTATGTTGGAGAGACCATAAGTACTGTTACTCCTTCCAAAACTCCTAGAGATTATGTTGGAGAGACCACACGTGCTGTTTGTCCTTCCAAAACTTGTAGAGACTCAGGTGACAATAATAACTGTCCCTCCTTCAAAAGATTATAGAGAGACCACAATCACTGTTCCTCCTTCCAAGTCTTGTAGAGATTATGTTGGAGAGGCAAAAGCACTGTTCCTCTTTCCAAACCATTTAGGGTCTTTGATGGAGAGACCACAAGCACTTTCTCCTTCCAAAGCTTGTAGGGATTATGTTGGAAGACCACCAGCACTGCTCCTCCTTCCAAAGCTTGTTGGGATTTTGTTTGAGAGACCACAAGCACTGTTTCTCCTTCCAAAGCTTCTAGAGGCTATTTTGGAGAGACCACACTTGCTGTTTGCCCTTCCTAAGCTTGTAGAGACTATATTGGTGAGACCATAACGACTGTTGCTCCTTCCAAATCTTGTAGCGACTATGTTGGAGAGACCACAAGTACTGTTCCTCCTTGCAAATCTTGTAGAGACTATGTTGGAGAGACCACAGGTACTGTTGCTTCTTCCAAAGCTTGTAGAGACTAGTTTGGAGACACCAAAAGTACTGTTACTCCTTCCAAAGCTTCTAGAGACTATGTTGGAAAGGCTACAATTACTGTTCTGCCAAAGCTTTTAGAGACACTATGTTTATCTTGTCAAGCTATGATGAAGTTTGCGTTTTATTGTTGTCTTTGAATTGCCAGCATGATGCTGTGTTGTGCTTGTTGTGTTTCATTCACTGATGTTTGCCCCACTTTTCCTCTCTCCACAGTCCAGTCTGTCAAAGTTTGCTGAAAGCCTTCAGGAGATGATCAACTATCACACGGTACGCCGGCTCATCCATGTGAAACCGGACGTAGAGTCAAGAATTTAATTCCCCCTTGACAGCTGGCTGATGAGAAAACCCAGCTGCTTCTGAATTGCAACAATTACTTCCTGCTGCCCAGCCAAGTAGATTTATAGACCAAACAGTGCCCTACGAAGACTCTCAAGTTATCACATTTTTGAAAACGCATTTCTTAAAACGTATGGTTCCAGTTGCATGAGAAAGTGAGTTGGTCGAGCAACCGCCGGTCACGTCAGCTGATTTTTCAGCAGTTGTTGTCACTCAGTGATCTGTCAGCACATGATCTCAAAACAGTGCTCAATCTGTTTGACGGAAGTAGCCACACTGCTCATATTGTCCCGTCTGGTTAGCACGTTGCATAGAATCCGTCGTAGGAATGCAGTGCTCGTGGGAAATTTTTACAAGGAGGCATGCTGCAATTGCTGAAATAAAGGTGTGACTCAAAAAGAGCAGAGACCATCATATTTGCCTTCCTTCTTTGCAGATATTATTTGATCAGGCCCAGAGATCAATCAAGACCCAGCTTCAAACGTTTGTGAAAGAGTGAGTATCAATGGATGATGATGGATATAAGAAATCACCATCATTTTACATTTATCTCAGAGAAAGCATGCTCTTAAAATGACTTATGTAAGTGTCTTTTTGCATGAACGCTCAGTTCCAGGTGGGCTACATAGACCTACATAGACCCTGGTTTGTTTTATTTTTAGGAATTAGCGGAATTAGTGTTTTTTTTCCCCTGGCTCACTAGGGCTTAACACCCACATCGGTAGTCACCACCATGCTTCTCAGATAAAGCAGGGGAGTACGTTCCTCCATAATTATCCACTGCCTTGCAGCATTCACATATGACTTAATCTCTCTAAGCCTCAAGACATCAGAGGACAAATGTGGGACACGACAATTTTCAGTATGTATGCAGACACTGTTTCATATTCAAGACCTGAGTCTTAAGTGGATTGTAATTAAACCTACATTTGACCGTGCTGTGTAACCATCACCCTGTGTATTGGGTCATCATCCGCCATCTAATAACATTTCATCATTCATCCACCTTAGGCAGTCTGAAACTATAACGCCTTGTCACATGTCTCTCTTTTCACAGTGACCTACGTAAGTTTAAAGAAGCCAAGAAGCAATTTGACAAAGTGAGTGAAGAAAAGGAGGCGGCATTGATCAAGAACGCCCAGGCTCCTCGCAACAAGCAGCACGAAGTGGAAGAGGCCACCAACATCCTCACCGCCACGCGCAAGTGCTTCCGACACATAGTTCTGGACTATGTTTTACAGGTATGACGAGGCTTTTTCAACCTTTGATGAATGATGAACTCATTCAATCCCAGCCATTTTTCAAAAGACAACCCCTTCAGTAGCGGCCATTTTAGATGATTTTGACTGATCTTTCCAGGCACATAGAATATTGTGCTCTATGGCTATATAAACATGGAACCTGCCAAAAGAAACATTAGACTCTCGTCTTTCATCAGAAAAAAATGTTTGTTATTACCTTTTTCCATTCTGTAGTAATCAGCAGTAGAACATAGGTAAGTTTCAGGAAAATATCAGTTCCTGACTAGAAAAGGGAGAAAACCAGCTTTTTGTGAAAAGATAAATTTCAAGCATAACTTCCACTTTGACACAAATATTTTTTGCTTTTGTGACAGCTCAAATATCTAAACAACTACATAAACACAAAAACACAAAAAGGGGTTGTTTTACATCAAAATACCAATTTATTTACATAACACCATGCGTTAAAATGTCCCTACATGCTACACTCCTCCACGCTCTCCCACTTCCTCCTTCCTGCCATGTGTGATTCTTCCGTTGAATGATCTCTGCTGACCTCTTCACAAATGAACTTCTGCCACCTAGTGGCCATTTTTATGGCTTAAAATTGCTCTAAAACCAAATGCATTAGTGGGGAGTTGGTTCATCACCTCGTTTTGCCTCTCGCGCAAGAAAACGTAAAAGACGTAATAAATACGTTGCTGGGATCCGGCGTTCGGTTTTATAAATTCGGCAAAATAAGTTTTTAAATATCCGATTAATCAACAATTATTTGGGTATTTGATTAAATGGTTTGGTTTTATTAATTGAAATATCCTCTTGATTTCAGCCTCTGAAATGTGTATTTTTTTTTAAATGTTCTTAGTCATCCATGAAAGCGGACCTATTATCTTTTGTGTTTTAGGCAAAACAAGATATTTACACACATCAGTTCTGACTTTGTAAAGCAGTGATGACATTGTTGCCTCGTGTTTGATATGTTGTGGACCAAACCACTAACTGTTGGTGTTTGGTTCATATGGATTTGGTCCGCCTGGGGCTTAACTGGATGATTCGAGAATCGAAATAACAAGCTTCAGACTAATCGACTAAGAAAATAATCATTAGTTGCAGCCCAACTCTTATCCAACAATGCTGCTGTGGTAATTTTGTTGTTTGTCTTGACGACAATGACAATAAAGATTTTGCACAGGCTCAGGTCTTTCTTCCAGTGGTTAACGGTTTAGAAAAAAATAAAATCAATGGTTGCATTTTGTTAGTTATTGTGGTAGAATCCAGGTTAACGCTGCAGTGCTTTTATTTTGAAGCTTACTTTGCACTGAGCAGGAAGTCACAGTGTGCATGTTTGAATGCTGTAACGAGATAGTCATGGCGGCGTTGTCGTTTCACGCTGCTTAGCAACAACGAAGTTAACAATGCTATAACACGTTGACATGAACGGATTTATGGCGACAAAATCGGTGGACCATGTATGTCGACGTCGACTTAAGCAGGCACTTTTTAGTAATAAGAGCATTGGGGACTGGGATTTGATGACTGATGACTTGCTGTGTTCTCCATTTTACTGTTAATTCAATAATCACTTTTTATTACATTTGACATTTTTTGAAGCTCAATAATACAATTTTCTGTACTATAAATATACTACTAGTACTATACTAGTACTATAAACTATAAAAAAGTACTATACATACATAAAGAGACTTCAGAACAAGACAACTTAGTGGAGGCATGCATTTTTGTTGTTTTTTTTTTACAACCAGGCGGTTTAATGCTTTACTAGCAATCACACATTGAAACAGAAATCCTAATTCCATGAGTCAGGATTAAAAATGCTGATGTGGCACAAGGGAGAATGAACCTCAGCTGTGCTGGATTCTTAATACACTCTTAGCATGATAGCTAAAGCAACGTAGTGATTACTGTTACCAGTGAGACCAGTCAGGCGTCCTAGTTCAGTTATAAAGTCTGGGTACGTGGTGCAAAACAAATATCTTGGGAATGTGCAAAAGAGGAAAAGCAAAAAGATGGGAGGAAGTGTGCAGAAATCCAAGGAGCCTCATTTGAAGTAGTTAGCAATGTACAAATGCTATTAGGGTGCAATCTGACACACAAGTGGAAGGAAAGGAAGGGGAAAAAATGTTTGTTAGTATGCTCCAATGGCTCATTGCATCATTTCTGTCCCTTGACAAGGCTCAGCCCTGACAATTTATCTTGTTTTTCTGTCTGTATATTGGAAATATATGTGGCAAGCTGCTGGCACAGCCAAATGAAACCTTTCCCATTCGCATCCTGCAGGAAGCGGTTGAGACCTTTTTCAGAATTTGTGGCATTTTGTGTAATTATACACTGCAAAGTCTAAAGTGACATGTGTGGATGAAAGAGGGCGTGACGAGAGAAGTCAGTTTATGACACACAAGAGTGACAAAATCCTGCATCATGACAACACATCATCAGGGGTACGTCTTTTTACGAACAGCGATATCATTTCATCACTGAGATGCCACCGATATGCCGAAAACCCTGATAGATGTCTACAGTCCAATACGTTTACATGAAATACATGTAATACATCACAAAAGCTGTTGTAATTGCACTAATGATAGAACACAAATATACGCATACACAAGGAGTGAAGGGTATTCATCTGGGATGTTCAAATCCTGTCAAAGTTTAAATCTACAACACATTTGATGTGAACATCCCTAACCACGCACGGTGCATAAGTTTGGAAAGCACATTAAGCCATAGAACAGTCACGTCTGTCTGTCTTTCCTTCTCTGCAGCCTCAACCTTAAACCGCTTTGCATGCCCAATTAGCGACACATTAATATGAGTTCTGGAGGGTAGTAGGAGCCTAGTGCTCTCAGAGGAAAGCAGACTCAAGGCAGGGCTCAAGGCAAGTAGCTGCAGTGGAAGATTGTAGCTTTCACAACTCCGGTTATACAAATCTCCCCCTGGTGCGAGTATAAGGAACTTCAGTTTTCCTAATGGCCTACAATTGCGCCAAGTGGCTCAATTGTATGTATTTTATTCATTGTCTTACAGATCAATGTACTGCAATCCAAGAGAAGGTCGGAAATCCTCAAATCAGTAAGTATTCTTGGCTACGCCGTCATGCTGAGTGACTGTGTGGATATTAATAACGACCGTCCTCTCCTCAGATGCTGTCCTTCATGTATGCCCACCTGACTTTTTTCCACCAAGGCTATGACCTCTTCAGTGAATTACAGCCTCTCATGAAGCAGCTCGGAGGACAGGTAGCACACAACACACATACACTACAGTACGCCCACCCACATCCTTTTACTAGGCGCATTGAACGATATTATATAAATAGATTATTACATAAACAATATTATTCATTTAATTGGTAGCACTCTCATCAATGATTACTATAATGAATATTGTACACATGGATGTTATTACTTTTGTTTGGCAGTGTGCTACTCATGTATTGTGGTCTTTTTAATTGAATACTTGTCTAAAATACGAAATGTGTTGGCTTTTTTGCATCATGTGTGAACCGCAAAGTTATTTTGAACAGATAGATCAGTACATGTAAATCTGATGATCATTATTGTGTTGAAGAAATAGATTGTTGATTACCATAGCATTCATTTTGGATTATTTTTGTTTTGTTTCTTGTAAATTCTTAAAACCTTGAGTTTATAGCAGAGGTCACCAAAGTGTGGCCCGAGGGCCGTTTTAGCTCAACAAATCGTTTTTTATTGGCCCTTGGCATATTGTAAAAATGGAATGAATTTGTTATTAATGAAATACATTATTAGATCATTAGATTAGACAAATTTTTCTTTGTCCCCTACAAGACAAAGCTAAGATGTGGACGTTTTATTCTAATATCTTAGCATATATTGGCCTACATTGGATTAGCTGTAGTGTCTTTAATGCACAAAATCCTACAATTTTTCTGTGTGCCACCCTTGCTGGAAAAGTTTGGACACCCCTGGTTTATAATGACATTATTAGGAAGCAATATGTTTATATATTAAAAATATTGATATATCGCCTCGCCCTAGAAAGCACTGTAGCCACTAGAGGTGGTCAATTATTACAAATGTTGGTATCGATGTGATACCAAGTATAAGGCCAGTCTGCCAAAACAGATAATTTTTACGTGGACATTTTTCAAGATTTTGTAATTTTTGCTTTCAATTTGTTGATCATGGTTATAATTAAAACATAATAATTTTTTCGGAGGAAAAAAAAATCTGTCAATACACTTGTTTGTGTAGATAAATACAACAATATAAGACCGTGTAACTATCAACAAAGTAATACAATTATTCCCTTTTATTTCAATTGTTTGAGCAAAATAAAGTCAAAAAGTAAACAAAAGCAAAAACTACTACTGACTCGCATTTAATCCTTTGGCTTGTTGCCCCTAAAGCCCTCCTGTGTCCAAGGGCTTATTTCCTGAGTCTGTGAACAGTATATACTGTAAACATATGCATGTTGCATGCATGTTGCATACTTTACAGCCAAAAACACACAGATATTTGTGAAAATAAACATTGAAGCAAACAAGAAAACTGACAAATTTCAATCTCATTTTGGATCAATCTGCCCACCTCTAGGAGCAGCACTGACTTTGCCAGCGTTACCTTTCCGTGACATATCGGTTGCCTTTGATCGTTTCTGTGAAGTGTAAATCTGTGTTATCCTTTGACTAACAGCCCTCCCTCTGAGCCCCTGCCTGACTTTGAGATGATGATCTCAGTACAATGAGGAATGAGGAAGAGGGCAACTGGAAGGCTTGAAATGTGTTTTCTCGCCGTCAGACTCTTTAAGAGTTTTGAGTCAGCTGAGAGAATGCCGCTGAGAAACCCAAGAATCTTGTTGAAGGGTTTTGGATTGTAAGGCAGTGGTTCTGAGACTGGAGCACGAGAGACGCCAAATAAGAGGGCATTTCTCTAAAGACAGGAATGCGAGTCAGAGAAGAGCAAAACAGTGGATGAGGCTCATGAAAAGAAGTTTGGAGCGGATAGTGTTTCTGTGAGAAGGAGACAGACGGCTTGTTTGTGAAGTCTGAACAGTTCAGACAGCATTCCTTGAAACTGGAGTGGTGTGTGGTTTTTAACTGTCATTGGCTTAAATTAGAGCTTTCTTTTGTAGATTTTTTTTTTTTAACTGTTTTGAGGAAACATTTTCGGACACAATGAGCGGTGGAGCCTAATATTCCTAAGCGATCGACGTAAAAGGAAGCGGCATGTACTGTAAACATGTGGCTCCAACAGAAGAGGAAAATTGGGAGAGGAAAAATGTGACTATGAAGCATACATAACCATGGACGATCTGCTTACACGCTGAGCTTTGGAGCTCTGTGAAGGGAAATCAACATCCAAGCGATGGGAAGCAAGGACAGGAAGATTGTGGATTATTTCTCGCCTATCATGAAGCTGAAGAAGATGGAGAGGCTGTGCAGGGAGGTGTGGAGGAGCTGTCAGCAGGTCTGATAACATGACTCGACGATTACACTTCAAACATAACACATTACTGCCCCTTCTTTTTGCTTTCTTATCACGGAAGGAGACGCAAAAGGGACTTGGATAAATCGTGTCTGACTAATTGAAGTAATCTGTACACAGCTAAGGGTTATTGGTTAAATGTGACGTCCGTCTCTGGGAGATGTCCAAGACGTTAACGTGAATCTGGATATGTTGCGAGCTTCACACATGTTTGCATACAAATGCATTCAGATAGACGACCTGGACCTGATTGGACTTGTTGTTATGGTTGTGACAGCGGGAAAATATTTCTCATCTGATGCTATCAGACCGCTGCTCTGCCGTCCACCCATTTCCTGCCCAAACAAAGCAAAAGGCACAGCTCCCCCAGAAAGATCTTTTTTGAAACACTAGATAGCCGCCTGTTTTTGTCCAATGTAATATACACTATGAAAAGAGGGGTGATTATATCATAGGTTTGTTATAATATTGGGGAGTATATAACTTTAATCAAATACTCTTCCTGGGAATTAAATATACTACTCAAAAGAAGTTAGGGATATTTCATTAAGCGGGCCTTACAAATGGGGAAAATCGCAAGCGACACAGATTTTCAAATCCGCAGACAGCGCGCAAAGTCCGTAGAAAGAAAATGGGATTGCAAATGATAAATTATTACTAAACCTTGCACGTAGCCAGGTCACAAGGGCAAGGCAGAGGAGGAGTGAGTGTGTCGCAAGTTTAAAAGTACATTGTGTACGGCAGTGGCTCCTCCGACGGTGGGCGACTCTTCCAGCTGTTCTCCCGGTCACTATAACCGTAGGAAGCCAGTACGGCCATCTTGCAGTCGAAGTGAGTGGGCTTCACAATCATCATACGATGCCCACACACGGTGCATCCCCAGTGAGTGAAACGTATGACAGCCTGCATGAAGCGCACGTGTGGAATTAATACATTGTGGTGACCCACAATATTGTTTTAGATATTCACTAAGTGAACTTCCATTTCCAGGTCATAAGGTTGTTGTAGTCACTTAGCTGCTGTTAAAGAGTTATTGCTTGTTTTTGAGTTGAATGGAGAGTAAACCGATTGGTGCCACCTACCTCGCCCTCCTGTCTCGTTGTGAATCACATCTCCACATTTGGTGACCCTCGACGTTGGTCTTCGATGGCCAAATGTGGTTCTTGGGAAATGGAACGTCACCTCCCTTGTGGGGGGCCATTTTTTGGCCAAGCAGCATATTTTTCCTCATTGACCTATAATCAGATACTGAGCCTTTTGTCCCGCATTCTGATTGAGGTCACATTGTGGCAACAAATTGGGTAGAGCCAAGGAACGTACTTGATAATGAACGCCTTGAAGCGAGCTGGCACATTTTGTGGCATCCCTCTATGATCGCCAGCGTTTCTTGCTTTCATTTCTGCTCAGACGATCCTTGCGTTTCTGTCTCTGCATGCAGTGCTTACGGTTTGAAGAGAAATCATTCATTTCCCACTAGTTTTTGTTTGGAAAGAGCGTCGTCTCACTTAATTTGGCAAAATAGAAAATGAAGCACTTTTAAGTGCAGTTGAAGCTGCCTTCATTTTGGACAACCGCATTCACAGTTAATCGGCCTGGAAAAATGTCACACTTATTTCTGCGCAATCTCGTAGTGGTTGTTCAGACGAACTGAGTGTGACCAGGTGGTTTATTTAGCATGCTTGACTAATCACTTGTTTCTTGCAGTTGGACCAGCTGGTGGTGGATGCTGCCAAAGAGAAGAGGGACATGGAGCAAAAACACTCCACCATCCAGCAAAAGGTACAAATTCACACCAAAACACGGCTCTCTTTCTTTCAGTTTTAAACAAAAGTGGCTTAAACAGCCTTCACGTAATTGTGCCATCATTGAAATGTGCGCTGTTAGTAATTATGACCTACTTTTTCATTCACATTGACTCTGCCCAGCAATCTGAGAAACACAAGTATGAAAAGAAGGCAGACTGTGCACGACATGTCCAAAGCTATTCTGAACCGGGGGATCTGTAATGACTTGATTGACGTAAAACCAAAATAAAGCCTTTTCTTATTGCACTTGCTGAGCTTTCCATTAAAAATAATGAGGTGCTCTGTGGGGATCTTGTGGGACTTAACTTCTACTCCACAGCCAGACTGCTTAGTCCAGTATGACTGTGATTACTGCTCACCTGTACCAAACTCTCTCAGGGCCTTAGGCTGCCTTGTATGTATTTTCATTATGGACTCATTAAATAGCTGTGGTACATGAAAGGCAAAGATGTCAACCAGTCACCATACAAGAATGGCGGTAGTACAGTAGATCCCCGCTGTTCTTTGTGCATCTAAGACCTACCGCGAATGGCAACAAAATGCAAATAATGGACACTCGCATAAAAATGCCTATTTTGATACTTTAAACCTTTATCACATTCTACATTCAAATTCAGTGTTATACTTACAAAACACGCAGTTAGACATCTTGTCATAGCATCTACATGCTGGAAAATGTTGAGTGAATTGACTTGCGAGACAGCGCCGTCTGCTGGATTCATAGCTGCAGCACTGTTTCCCCCTGCACATAGCGCCACCAAACCACAGGGAACCTCAGTGTGGCATCTGACCTCGGTTAGCATGTTTTTGAGTTAATGTAGAAAATGTGTGCCAAAATCTTGCCTCAGTTTACATCCATCCATCCATCCATTTTCTATACCGCTTCTTCCTCATTAGGGTCGCGGGGGCATGCTGGAGCCTATCCCAGCTGACTTCGGGCGACAGGCGGGGTACACCCTGGACTGGTCGCCAGCCAATCGCAGGGCACATATAGACAAACAACCATTCACACTCACATTCATACCTATGGACAATTTAGAGTCGCCAATTAACCTCACCTGCATGTTTTTGGGAATGTGGGAGGAAGCCGGAGTACCCGGAGAAAACCCACGCGCACACGGGGAGAACATGCAAACTCCACACAGAAATGCCCAAGGGAGAATCGAACCCAGGTCTTCCCGATCTCCAGGCTGTTCCTGTATTGGCCAACGTGCTAACCACTAGACCACCTCAGTTTACATACATTTGCCAATTAGCGTTCAATATGGCATGCATCATGTCATGTGATTAATAGACTGCATGCCATCACAAAACGTCCTTAGCTTCCAACAAATAAGATAGCTTACAAAATGGCAATTTGAAAAGGAAGTCAGCTATGTAGCTCGTCTATGATGTCATCAGCGGTTGACTCTCAAAAATGTTAACACAAAACATTGACATTTCTTGTTTTACATGTATAAAACAATTCTAAATGCATGTAAATGACACATGAAAAGGATGAATCATCATTTGAGGTTTCTTTTACCTTCACTGGAGATGTGGGTTGTTGAGGTGAGAAACAACTCATTGCAAAACAGGAAGGTGTTGTCCGTGTGGTGTCTCGCTGCCACATTGTGTCTTTGGGAACAGTCACATCAAGAATCACGTCTTCAATGAAGGTAAAAGCAACCTTAAATGTTCATTTATCCCTTTCACGCATCCATTAAGAGTTTGGAATTGTTTACTGCATGTGAAACTACAATTGCAAAACTATAAAAACGTGTTGTGTGTTAACATTTTTGGCTTTCTGGAACAGATTAATTGAATTTACATGATTTCTTATGGGGAAAAATTGATTGAGTTACCGCCCGTTTCGGTTACAGTCGGACCTTCTGGAATGAATTAACGATGCAAACCAATGTTTCACTGTGCTCTCCATTTCTAAAAAAAAAAAAATAAATAAATGATTTACAATTAGAGCAGAGAAAGAAGTCCGCGTATATGCGGTGTCCTGAATGCCGACCCGTGAATAGGCGGAGATCTACTGCACTTCACTCTCAAGTGTCAGGTGATGCTACTGGATGATCTCCACCACACGGCCATGCATTTTTAAAGGCTGACGTGACGGTAAACACACAACAGTTAAGTAGGCTACTTTACTGCTTGTAACCAAGTGCCTTACATGTACATGAATAGATTGCATAGCCATGCCAACCTCATACGCTGCTAGTAAATTCTATGAACAAAATGTCGTCCGTAACATGAGGCGGCTGTCTATTTCCATTTGAATTCTGTTCTTCCCTGCCACATCACTAGTTTTTGCATGCCGGATTTCTCATGTGGTGCCAGTGTGTGTGTTTGTGCACACCTCTCCTCCTCCTCTAATTCATGTGGACTATTTTTAATGTTGTCTGTCTGCCAATCCTCTCCATTTCTACCCTCCTAACCAAATGTCTGAACCTCTTTTTTCCCCCCATTTCTTCTTCTACTTACTACAGGCTGCTTTGCAGGTAAGCAATGTTTGTTCTCCTTCCCCCTTACCTTTGTGTAAACTTCTGCTCAGTTTGCTGTTTACTTTCATTTGATCACAAGAACATTATTTTTACATTATTTTGTGTTTGGCAATTGTATGTGTGGGGATGCACTCTTTTGTGTTCAATTGAGACACAACCTTAGATTTATTGTCCCCCAAAAGTCAGTTATTGGTTTTATTTGAGCTGACATGGTACAGTAGCAGTCCAAAGTCTGGACATGCTTGCTCATGCTATCAGTGAGAAGGTTGCCTTGAGTTTAAAAAGCTATTGAATTAACCAGGGTTCTTAGAAAGGATAACCGTGAATTTTAGGTCATTATGAATCATTCCCACTGTGTATTACTCACCCGTGACACTATGTGACCACAGGGGAAAGAGATGGTCTGCATTCATGAGGTTTTTTCACATCTTAAGTGGCACACCAGTGAGGACAGGCTGAGTGTGTGGCTGCTAAGCTGAATGCAGCATAAATGTTTAATGACGGCTCTGTTTTGCTTTAGTGTCGGATCTCCCACAGCCACACTAGCATCAGAAACACACAAACAGACACCTAGGTGACCTTCAGAGCATCAGGCCTCAGGAGGAGGAGAAGCAGGGGTGGCTGTGACAAAGGCTTTACCAGCCACACACAACAGCCGAAGTAGATGCGCGTGCTGCTAAGAGTGTCGATGAAATGCTCAACTGCAAACTTCTGAGATAGGAAAAACTTCTTGACTTGATGCGGAATCGTGCAAGATTGCTTGAGACGGTTCTTTTGAAATGAAGATTTTCAGTCGTTTCCACTATGTTTGGTATCTGGTGAGTGAAGCAGTGGTGTGCGTTTGTGTGCGTCTCTGTTCCTACTCTTTCCTCTTTATCGCTTACCTTCAGCTTGGTGTGGTTGTTTCTTCTTTTCTCTACAAACCCCATTAGAAGCACAGTTTTTCTTTTCTTCTTTTTCTTTTGATGTGTGTGACATTTAGGACGTGACGGAGCTCCACGCTTTACCAGACTACCGAAACTTTTGCGCTTGGAGGTCATCCTCCGTACGTAGTGTCACCACATTGGTTTGTGTTTGGTAACCCAACCTTTTGCCATCTCCTCTCCTTTGCTGGACTAACCAAGACTTCATTGCACCCGTGACTTTCCCCTAATTTGATTATACAGCACTTTTTTTGTGTGTGCTTCATTGTTTTTGCCATTCTTAAAGCTGCAGTGTTGTTTTACAGCATTTAGTTTTTTTTGCTTTTGTCATCAATGCTTTGCATAAATTAAGTTACATTTTCAGTGTTTTCCCTTGTCATTCATCTTAACTTGAGTTTAAAGGGTTATTGACATGATTTATCTTTGCTTAAATATGTTCTATATTGTTTGTAATTATGTTGTACTTTGTTCGTTTTTTTTAAAGTGAACAGTAAAGTCTTAAAAATTACATTTATAGCACGTGGCGGGAGCCATGACAAACAGCTGTCCTTGAAAAGGGGAGTTTCCGGAAGTGATGAAACATATTTAAGCAAAGTTGATAAATCTTGTCAGTGACCCTTTAAGCGAGAGGTGACTTTTTGAGTGTGCAGAACTTTTTCAAAACTCCTTGAGGAGCTTCATGACACATTTTGTTCCTTTTATGTAATAAACCCCGGTTGTTCTCGTGGATGTCATGCTGGAAGGTTGCATCCACCCGTGTGTGTGTGTGTGTGTGTGTGTGTGTGTGTGTGGATGGAATGACAGGGCTGAGGGGGTTCAACATTAAGCTCTTGCTCATGTTACTTTCACCGAACCAGAGCCTGAACTCCAATACACAGAATCAATGTAAACTTAGATAAGTGACTTAGATAAGATAAGTGATTTTTTAACACGTGCATCACACGTGTTAAAAAATAGAATATATCCGCTTATTAGTTTTGGTTTATCGCCACGTAATAAATGCACTTCATAAAGGAGTACTCCCTTAAAAGAATTGTCAGAAAAACATTTATAGACAAACGTATTGCGACGTACAACACCCAAATCTATAGTATACTACTACTATACTACTTTGTATTTCCCTCACTTTTCACATAATGTGTGTACAGTATGTCATGGCCTGGTGTTCCAATACTTCTGTCTATGAAGTGTAGATGACCATAGCTGTAATTGGTTGAAGTGTCACTTCCCCGAGGATACACGTAACCGATGCCACTTGAAGCAGAGGACGCTGGAGGGTTTTTTGTCACAGTGTAACAATATCTCAGGTACGTTGGAAGTCATATGAGCACAGTGGCAGTCCCGTGACAACGCATCAGATTGTCTTACAGTTGCAAGAGAGCCTTATTCAAAATAGTGGATTTTGGCAAGTAATTTATTGTTTATTACCAAGTATGCCAGCTTCATATATGCACTTCAGAGTAGAGCTCCATGATTCTGGAAAAAAAGTGAATCACAATTTCTTGCTCGGAATTGAGATTGCAATTCTTTGAGGAAATTTTTTTAAACATGCATGTTCTGGAAGAAATCACGCTGTCTATTATTAGTAGTATTAGTAGGGGGGGTCCCGATACAACTTTTCAATTCCGATCCGATAGCAATATTGCAACCTTGAATATCGACTAATATCATTCCGATATCAGTATGAATCATACATACTTTTATGACACATTTTGTAATATGGAATGTTAAAAAAGGGTGATCTGATCAAGTGATATTACTCAAGCAAAGAACAATAATCAGCAACTGTAGGTATGAGGAAAAATAGACCCATTTACTTCTTTAAGCATCTGGGGTATAGTTTTATCAACAACATGGTGGTAGCTAGGCATAGTATAACGAGCTTTGAGGAGCTTAACTAAGCGTTTAATTCCGACTCTACTCACCACTGACAAGGGCTGTTCATCTTTTCCGTTCTAACTAATGACTGACTGACTAATGCGACGAAAGGAACAAAGGAAAACAAATAATAAAGTTGCAATTTTGTCATCAAACAAAATGTAAAAAACAGACAGGAAATGTGGCTAAACAGCAAGTTGAAGACCGTAATGTGTATCCGTTGTAACGCGGCACTTGCATACCGCAACAGCACATCTTATGTTGCATCATCTCCTCCTGAATGGAGCAGAAGATCTGTGACAAGATTCTATTAATGTAGCGCAAATCAGTGAGGTTTAAGGTTAATGTATCTTACTAATATAATGCTAACTGTGTGGAGGGCTAACTTTTCTCTTAATTAGGAATACTGTCCGGTGTGGCAGTTTATTACGATGGTAACGTGCCTTCACACAGGGTTTATTTCATCTGCAAGAACAGAATAAAAACATTTTAGCTCACCAATCAGTCGCTGCACATTTCTAGCAGACATAATGTAATGGAACAAGGAAGTGTGAATACTGTGTAATGGAACAAGGAAGTGTGCGTCTCACTCACTTAGTCGAGAGTAATGTGTTCCATTGCAGAAGGTGTCATTTTACTTTGAACACTGCAAAAACTATCTTATAAAGAACATTTTTCTTATTTCTCGTCAGCTTGTCTACGTTTAGGATTTGTAAATGCACAGCCATCAACATAATGTAATATGTCATTTAGTCTTAGTCATGTCTTAGTAAAGTCATTATTATTTTTCTCCTTTTCCAGTTAATAGTTACAGTCTGGGATGGATAAATTCATCTATGTAGTCCATCAGACCCAAGAAAATACACTTTGTTCCTATGCACAATGTCAATTTAAGAAATAAAATGGTTGGATATCTAAAAAAATTAAAACCCATTCATTATTTGGGGAAATGTTTTATTCTCCCTTATGTATTTAGAATTGCTCTTTAACCAAAAAAAAACAAGTTTTTTCCTATTACTTAATTATGGAAAACGGTTTCAGTAGAATACTCGATTACTAAAATATTTGAAAATAATCAAAAACACGGCAAGCTTGCTCACTCCACAGTAGATTCATGCATGTAATAAAGGTGAGGAAAAAGAAAATTCAATTCATTAATGCGATCGCACCTCCCGCCATCTGATAAATGTTAGGTGACTGCCGTCAGGAATCATATCTCATGTCAGTGTGACTCAAGATGGCCATTGTGTTTTTTTTTTTTGTGCAACCCTACTTCAGAGAGGAAAAGAGATTCTAAGAGTGCCCTTGTATTATGTCAAGACAAATAAAGGCATGTCACTGAAGCATGTCATTTTTACTTGAACTTTAAGACACTTACTTTTGATTTTTGCTATTGTTTGCTAGTTTTTGTTGCGTGTGCTTGTGTGTTTGGGAACACGACGCCTCCCACACAAGAGTTCTGCTTTGTGACTTGGGGGAAGTTGCGCTCGCTCATCTCATCTTGCTTCTTTGCTTTTTGCCTCCCCTGTAGGACTTTTCAAATGACGACACCAAGTTGGAATACAATGTGGACGCAGACAATGGCATCGCCATGGAGGGTTATCTTTTTAAGAGGGCCAGCAATGCTTTCAAGACATGGAACAGGTATGACAAGACCACTTCAATAACAGAAATAATGACACATTTTGATTCGGGGGGGGGGGGGGGGGGGGGGGTTGTTTCAAGACATGGGGAACTAGCTAAAAATTGCAACTAATGGACATGCCTATTTTGGACAGGCTAAGGCCTATAATATGTCGTGCACACACTTACTAAATGCATTTTAAAATGATAATGAAAAATAACTGAGGGAACAGATGGAATCGCAGTCACGGTCTAGTCTTTGGCCTTGTAGTCAATGCTTCCATCTCATGTGTCGCCGTCTCTGTCTCCCTCTAAAGTGGCTAGCAGTGGCACGCTGCCCTGCAGGCCACTGGGTCCCCCCAACTAACAGTCCGAGAAGATGCAGGCGCTTCTCCAATGCCGTGTTTGTATAGTCCATACTGCTTACTTGCTGTAATTCCAGTACAGACTTGCGGTCATATATTAACTTATGTTGACCTCAATGCATAGTTTGAGACGAGGTTGTAACAAAGTTGACTGTTGAACGCTATATATGATATCAATTTTTTCATTATCACATATTTAAAAAGAGTGGATGGGTGGCTTTTCCCACAATCTGTGAATATGCAGGGTCGTGAATGCTCAATGTCAAATATGGAGGGATCCACTTTAATAAGTTTACTCTTCCTTTGCGTCCCAAAGTGACTATCAACATAATGAAATTGATATACAACCTTTCTTTGCAGACGGTGGTTCTCCATCCAAAACAATCAGCTTGTTTACCAGAAGAAATTCAAGGTATTTCAAGTGGCGGGGATAACAGCATCTTATATGCAAGAGCCATGATGACCATTTCATGCACAGGTGATGCTGTTCTTCAGCTTTATAACGCTGGTTTTCAACTGCTTCTCCGCTCCCCCAGGACAACCCCACAGTGGTGGTGGAAGACCTGAGGCTGTGCACGGTCAAACACTGTGAGGATTTAGAGAGACGCTTCTGTTTCGAGGTGGTGTCACCTACCAAGTAAGTACACACGGCCACACACAAAACGCCTGCTGACACATTTGACTGATCATGCCACAGACAAACATTTTTTAAAACTCAGACAGTACATCTAACCCTGTAAAGACACCCAGCAGGCCGCAGTGGCGTAAAACTGCTTTGTCCCAACAGGAGCTGCATGATGCAAGCAGACTCTGAGAAGCTGCGACAGGCGTGGATCAAAGCAGTCCAGAACAGCATTGCCACCGCCTTCCGCGACAAGGGAGAGGACGCTGAGGTACAAACAAACATGAAGAAGCTGCCTGGATGGATGGAAAAACACATTACTGTATGAATGTCAGTCAGTAACACCTAATATGATATCAAATTTGGCCTGTATGAAAAAAAACAAACTGTAAACAGTACTAGTATATGAAAAACTGCAAATAATGGACACACCCATAAAAAGGCCTTAAAATTCCTATCTTTGATACTCTAAACCCTATAACATACCTTTCACAGTGTTGAAATGCATTTTAAATTATGTTTACACATTAAGAAACTATTGCAGGCATATAGTGTACTTTATTGAAAATGTGCAGTTTACACATCACATTTTGTCCAAGTATATTCATGCTGGAAAATCTTAAGTGAATTGACTTGTAAGGCAGCACCATCTGCTGGATTCATAGCTGCAGTACTCTTATTTTTCCTCCCCTCCAGATAGCGCCATCAAACCACTTCCCATTAAAGTTACAATAAAAAAAAAAAAAAAAAAGCAACAACAAAATTATGTAGATGCTGAATCGCAAATCGGCGAGAATCTATTGTACCGACAATCCTCAAAGTATCATGCATTTTGTGTTTCTGCACCAGAAGCTGGACAGGAAGTCTTCCACATCAACAGGGAGCTTGGACTCCGGTGGCGAGCCCAAGGAGAGATCACTGAAAGGGGAGAGTGCGCTGCAGAAGGTCCTCACCATCCCGGGCAACGCTTGTTGTTGTGACTGCGGCCAGCCAGATCCTCGCTGGGCCAGCATCAATTTGGGCATCACCCTTTGCATCCAGTGCTCTGGAATTCATAGGTAAAAATATTGTCAGCCTTTCAAAGTATCAGAGAGACTAAAATAAACGTGAAATCAATTGATTTAAGTGCATTGTATTGGCTGTTTTTAGAAATATACCAAATTTGTTATATTGAATAGTGGATGTTGATTTCTGAAAAATACTTTCCTTGCATGTGAAGACTGCATATGACATTTTTTTTGTATTTTTTATTTGCAGGACAACCCACCCATTTGCGCATTTTACAATCGTAAATTGGTATGTTGAGTTGTAATAAAATGTATCATTTCTTAACTTTCTTTCACCTCCAGGAGTCTGGGAGTTCATTTCTCAAAGGTCCGCTCCTTGACTTTGGATTCATGGGAGCCAGAGCTGCTTAAGGTAAATGAGAGTTGACGTCCATAAAAGCATGCACAAGGCCCTTCCAGGAAATTGTTCAAGGCTACATCAGTGGTGTTGAAAGTTCGACCTGGGGACCATTTGCAGCCCACTGCTCATTCTTTATTGGCCCGCAGCTTTTTCCAAAAGTACTGTGCATGCCATGTTTCAAGAGAAATGGGAGAAAAAGTTGAAATGTGAAATGTTATTAGGTACAAAGGTATCATACTAATGCAAATAACACAAAGCTGAGATGCATGCCTTTTTATTTTGAAGCATGTCTTGAACTACTTTTGAATTGATTTTGCATTTCATTAAAGCAAAAAGTGAAGAATATTAAAATCTTCCATTTTTGGCCCAGGATGGAATGAGTTTGGACACCAGTGGTCTGCCTGAACAACATTTAATTCATCTTTAGCTTAACTTTTCTTTTAACAAATGTTTGCAGGATCCATTTAGTCCACATACAGGTACAGTGGTGTGGAAAAAGTGTTTGCCCCCTTCCTGATTTCTTATTTTTTTGCATGTTTGTCTGAAATGTTTCAGATCATCAAACAAATTTAAATATTAGGCAATGACAACACAACTGAACGCAAAATGCTTTTTTTAAAATAAAGTTTTTAAGTGAAACTTGTATTATTAAGGGAAAAAAAGAAAAGTAAAAGTGGTTTGAAGTGTGGCACAATTTTGTCATGTTTTCAACCCATCTTTTGCAGTTGATGTGTGAACTTGGAAATGGCGTCATTAACCAGATCTACGAGGCTCGACGAGAGGAGCTGGGAGCTAGGAAACCGCAGCCAGGAGACCCAAGGTACACACATATTAGAAACAAATAAGGATTTTTCTTTTTTCCCCCTCCAATGACGGCTATAAACAAGTAATTTGCATAATTGGCTGTGATGCAGAACTCTGACTCAGTGTTTGTGTGTGGACAGGTAAAGCTGAGCTTTTTGGTTTGTGTCATAAGAAATGTGCATTGTTTTTACATCTTATTTAACAGCAGAACATGAGGTTATTGACTTATGGGTGTTGGTGTCATTCATGCTGCAGTAGATTTGTGTGTGTGCACCTTATCACAAGCTTGGGCAATTAATTCATTCAATACCAAAGACGTTTTTATACACCTGAAGACGTATTTATACGGCTTTTACGTTTTTTTTGTGCCAGAGGCAAATGACATGATGACGCACGCAACTGCAGACTGAAATAAGTCACTTTTCAAGAAGTTTTAAGCCAGGGGCGTCAAACTGGTTTTCACCGTGGGCCACATCGCAGTTATGGTTATCCTCAGAGGGTCACGTTTTATAATTCTATTTTAGAATTTTGTTTATTATTACATTAATTTTTCATTAATAACTAATAAAAAAAATCATTTTAAATTGGGTTTAACAACAAAAAATAAAAGGTTTTTATACTGACAACAAATACATTTAGCAAGAAAGATTGTCTTTTTAATTAAAAAAATACTTTTTTAAAAGTTGTTTTTGTTGGTAATATTGATTTTGTTTTTACTTTAATGTATTATTTTATTATTTATTGTAAATGTAACAGTAAATTTGTATTGAATTATTGTAAAAATATGTTTTAAATATTACATTTTTGTATATTATTGTAAAAATATTTTTTGTATATTAAAATTTTTACTTATCTAAATATATTTATATTAAGTTAAAAAAATAAATAAATTACAGCATACATATAGAAATACTATCATATAAATATAATTTTAGTATAAATAGTATAAAAGTAAAATAATGAAAAATAAAGCTTAAAAAAGTAAAGTCAAAATGAATATTAATAACAAAATTACTATATATATATATATATATATATATATATATATATATATAGATATACATACACACACACACACACACACACACACAAATATTTTTTACAATTTTAAAATAAGTGTCCTTTTGACATGCATTATTTCAAGTCTTTCGCGGGCCGCATAAAATGATATAGCGGGCCAAATCCGGCCCCCGACCTTGAGTTTGACACCTGTGTTTTAAGCCATAAAAACAGCCACAAGGTGGCAGAAAAGCATTTGAAAAGCGCTTGTCATGGATCTTGTGCATGTATTTACACACTCAACAACAAGGAGGGCCTGGGAGAGCATGGAGGAGTGTAAGTGCAGAAGGTTACGCATTGTAGGGAAATTTTAACGCTTGCACGCGCACACACACACAAACAGTTTTTGTTGTTGTTATTTTTGTTTACATATTTGAGCTGTCACAAAAGTAATATTTGTGTCAAAGTGAAAGTTATGCTTGAAATGTATCTTTTCACAAAAAGCTGGCTCCTCTTTTTTGGGGAACTGATATTTTCCTGAAACTTACCTATGTTCTATGGCTGATTACTAAAGAACGGAAAAAGGTAGAAACAAACATTTTTTTCCTGATGAAAGACGGGAGTCAAATGTTTCTTTTGGTAGGTTCCATGTTTATATAGCCAATAGAACACAATATTCTGTGTGCCTTGAAAAATCTACCCATTATAATGTGTTTGTGAGCACAGGTACAGCCAAATTTAATCATTAGCGGTCCAAATTTATTTGTGGCGGGCCGCCAACCCTGCATTTCGTAAGATATAAAGATACTTGCATGGTTTTAATAGCCTTCATCTACGAACAATTTCAGTTATTACTCCTGAGCAAACTATGCTTTGTGTTTGTGTTTACCAGACATGAAGTAGAGGCCTACATAAAAGCCAAGTACGTGGATCGCAGGTTTGTGCGCCGGCCATCTGATGAGGAGCTTCGGAGCAAGGTGGTGTCCCTCAGCAAACAGGAGAAGAGACTGAGCAGCAGCTCGGAGCATCTGCCCCCAAGACCACCACCGCCCACGCCCAAACTACGACCTGGTTCCAACACCTCCGGACAGTCAGGTCAGTGAAACCTTTGGTGTCTACCCAGACTGCAATGATACACTTGTCACTGCAAGTTGTGTTAGCTGTTAAGTCTTTAAGCTTTGAGAAGCTCTTGAGTGAGGTGTCTGGGTGTCGGAGGTGACTACAGAAGCACATCATGCAGCGTATCTAAAGAGACATACTCCCTCTTTCTCCCCTCATAGCAGCCTTTCCTATCCTTGTGCGCTTAATGTGGTTTTTGCACTGTAGTGACCAAACCCTTTGGCATAGTGTGTGTTCTCTGTGAACAGCATATGTCTAAGCTCTGCCCATTGCCTTTCGTAGTCTCGTCTCCTCCAGTGTCAAGCAAGCTGCTACTCTTAACTATTTCTGCTTTCACTCTCTCTCATTTCTCTGTTGTCACACTTGACACCCCCCCCCACCCCACCCCCCCTCCCTCCTGCTGGACTAACGCCTGCCCCCCCTCCGCCGCCTACCTTTTAATTGAAACTCCCACCCAACCATGCCACTCAATCAATACCCTGTGCTGCTCAATCCCCCTCCAAAATCCCATCATCCCTGGCGTAGCTGTTGCCAGCGGCTTGGAGGCCCGCCGGGACTCTCTCTTCTGTCCTGACGAGCTTGACTCGCTCTTCTCCTACTTTGACAACTCCTCCAAGCTCAGGAGCAGTAAGTATTCAATGTTAATGTTTGCCCTGCTTCTCCATCCTTTGTCCATTGGCTCTTCCTGAACAACCTTTCATCCTCTCGCCTGCTCCTCGCCCATCTAGACCCGACTAATAGAAGATCTCTTTGCGTAAAGAGATTGGAAGACTATTCATGTTGTGTTTTTCCTGGAGGAGGGAAGTGTTTTTCACACACTGTTGCAGTTCTTGGATTTGTATTATTTATGCCGACATGATGGTTGGGATCTGTTATCTGTGTCTATCTCTCACTTTTGATGTAATAAATCATCATAATGATTTACTATATTTTACAGTATACACTGTAAATTCCAGTGTATAAGCCACACGTGTCCACGTCATAAAATGGAATGTTGTGGCGCACATGAGTCCGTGAGGACCAGTGAGCTCTTTATTTGAGCGTACCCAATCATGAACTGTGGGGGAAAAAAAAGCTTGTCACCCCACTAGAAATTCCCAGATGTCATTACTCAAAATAACAGTCTGACTCACGGTTTCATCTTACAAACAACATTAAACTTACCACAAAGCAACTTAACACTCAAACGTTATATCTCAGACATATACAAACATTTACCAGTATGAGTTAAAATGAAAATAAAAATGAAAAATACCTATCATTTTATATCGTTTTCCCATAATGCATTTCGTTTGAGAAAAACCATTTCATTTAAAGAGATTGCTCTGCAATGCTGCCTCTGTCCACCAGAGGGAGCAAGAGGACCCGGACTCCAAAGCCCAGAGGGAGACTGGCGTCATTGCAGCGCCCGGATGAATGCCTTATGGGAAAACTTGAAAATGTTGTTTGAGTCATTTTTAACTCATATTGAGGCATGTTTGTATATTTGTCAGGCACACCGTGTGAGTGTTAAGTTGCTGTGTAATGAATTTAGCATTGTTAGTACAGTGTTCTTTCAAAGATGACACTGTGAGTCGGGCTGTTATGTTGTTATACTGTTCTATATAATGACCTCCTGTGATTTCCAGTGGGTTGACAAGCTCGTTTTTAGTGCACTGATAGCCTTTGATTGGCTCCTCCCAAAGAAAGAGCTACCGTTTCCTCACTGACTCACGAGCGGCACAGTGTTTAGAGAATTAGTAGTAGTTCTGAACAAAAGGAGATGTCACGAGATTAGAGTTTAGCCCTAAATTAGCTGCACCGCAGGGTTCAAAGTTTAACAAAAAAGTAGCGGCTTATACACCGGAATTTGTGGTAAGCATCTAATAAAACACAAAGTAATAATTCAAATAACTGTTTTGTCTTGGCCCTTTGAACTTGTTTTGTTGGCCACTCTTTGTTGAAAAGTCAACACTGATTATTCGGTTATTCGCTTGTTATGCAGTTCATTAAAAAGAAAAAGTTGACTCAGCATTAGAAAAGGCCAGCTGTATTTGCAGCGCACCATTTACTAGAATTCAATAATAAGCCACTCATTGCGTCGAAGAGCCCACCCCTGCATGGAGAGCGGAATGTCGGCTCCACCGACTCCTCCCACTTGAAAGTAGTTAGGCTTATTGTTGTGTTGCATTATTGTTGCACTGGGAGGTGCAGGTGTGTTGACAGAAGAAAGCATTCTGTCATTTCGTAAAATATTAAGGCTGACTGCCATGCAGCCATCTGCTGCTGAATGCTAATATGAACGCTTGTGATCAGTCAGATGGAATTAGTCATGCGCCAGTATAGTAGTCTCAGCATTCACTCCCCTGCATTCTCTTAGATTTTTTTCCTTTGCTTTAAATTGTGAATAAGTAGTTTCTTAAATGGTAACTTTAATAGAACGTGGCAGCTATGAATCCAGCAGTAGGCATTGTTAATGCTTCTTGTGTATGCACCCTTTATTCGCCTTTTTCTCGTTTCCTTGGGGTCTTCGAACGTAATCCTGCTAATAGTGTGGATCTACTGTATTGTATTCATCCAATTGCTTCTGAGTTCTATCAAGAACTGCTCTTTTGAGAGAAAAAAAAATACAAATCCTTCTTAAAACAAGTAATTTATAGTAGTAATAATAATAATATAATATTGTGACTTTAAACGATGATGACTACCTGACGAGGCAGGAATATGTCCCATGGTCTTTTTACGTACTTTGGGAATGACGTATGTATTCCACATAACGTTTTTCCTTCTTTCTCCACAGTCAAAAGTGCAGATAGTGGCATCCAGCATAGTGCTGATGGCAGCAGGGAGATGCTGGCCACCACTCCCTCTAATAGTAGTTTGGCAGATGCAGGTAAAACACACACACACACACACGCGCACACACACACACACACACACACACACACACGCACCAATCTTTCCATACAGCACAACCAATCTAATAATTCATGAAAATCACTTTGGTTCTGGAAAGGTTTGATGGTTAGACTGAATTAGCAT